>NW_027120961.1:0-68621 GCF_030686945.1 Centruroides vittatus | reverse complement strand
TTTATCAGATCTTTTTTTTCAAATTTTTAATATTTCAACATATATCTATATAAAATTATATAATAGATATATAAGGTGATTTATAGACAAACTACATAGTCCTGTTTTATAAAATTTATTGAGTTTCCTATAGATTTGTCGGGTTGCATCAGATTTCAATCGAAATAACGGGTCACTCGGTTCTTATTATTGATTTGTCTTCGGCTATTTAAATGCAAGCAGTACAACAAAAATTGTTTCATACAGCGGCCGTCGAAATCTCTGATTTAAACTGATGTGATTACATGAACCACAGATATTTTATGCTAATTTTTTCATGTTACATAAGCGAACTGCAAATGAAAATTAAATAAACAACATCCGTGAAAATATTCGACCTGTTATTCAAATTAAAGTAGTAATTTTAATTCCACGTGGTTGTTTCTTTGTCAAAAAGAGAATTTCGGTAATGTCATTCGAAAAACAAAATTTGAACAGATTGTGCATTACAATAGTCATATGATATAAGTTAATTACAATCGTGTTACAATGTTCACTATGAAACAACGTTCTTTAGTATATTTATATACTTTTGTACAGAGTTTATATACAGTTTATCATTTTGCATTCAGCTGTAATTGTTTTGGCTTTTCATCATCAATTTACTTGCAAACAAACGAAAAACTTAATTGTCAATCGTTAATACGTTGTTTTATCAGATTTTGTGAGTAATGTAATTCAAAATTGTGGACCATAGTAAAATAAAGTTAATGACGACAAGAAAATACTTTAACGAATACAGCGTTATTACCTAATTTACCAATATGATTAAAAATTAATTGACAATATTGAATGGCTTCACTCTGCATTTTCTGCGTGTAATTTTTTTTATCTTGTTTACAAGAATTTCTGTAAAAAATACTACAGAAGAGATGAAATATCCTGTAACTAATAAATAAAGAAGACCCATAATATCACTTATTTCCAGAGGTTCTTCATTAGTAATATCGATTGTCTTATCATCGTAGAAGAAATCGTTTCTTCTTTTTTCATCCAGAATATCTCTATCAATTTTTTCAGATAATCCACTTTGTTCAATACGATTTACCCTGTTAAATATAAATAATTACCTTTCTTTATTACACTTCTTATATATACAGTACATTACTTGTGTTATGCAACATATTAGATATATTTATGATACTTAAATTATAAAAAACTATTTACACCATGAAATTGTTAAATTTGTTGTCGGTTCAGTTACATTTTTTATTATATGAAAGCATTAAATAAAGAAGTTACTAAAAATGTTTTTCAATTACACGAATTTATGAAATTAAATTATGAAGTATCGCACTTTCAATTATTAATTCTCATCTTTAAACACTTAAATAGTAACTGTTTTCTTATTTGCCATGAAAAAATTACGTCATAAACTAAATTTCTTTTATAAATTAAATAACTTTTATGTGAAATTTATAAAAGTCGGTACTATTAAATACATATCTACGAGTACGCACCGTTTTACGAATCTCTACTAATTTTCAGCGATTGAGTGGATAAAACTACTGATCACTAGCAGTTAAACGTTCTTTCATACACACTCATTAGAATGTTCACATGAAAATCTGCATGTTTTATTGTAGGTGTGGGACATCTAAACGATAGCTTATAAAATGTGGAAAAATCAAATATAAGTAGAGTTATGCTAATTTTATTACTATATTACAATGAAAATAAAAACTGCTTTCAGTATAAGTAAAAGCATATACAAAAGGACCGTATGATGTTAGAGAAGAGATGAAAAATTGTGTTTTCTTACGATCATATGCATACAATATAAAATATGAATAATTACTTTTAAATATGACATTGTAGGGTAAATGAAACTTTTGCAAACTAAAAGTTAAAGAATAAATTTTATTTTCAAAAAACTAGAATTCTTAATAAAGTAAAACTTTAATATTTTTGTGTTTTAAATATGTTATAGTTTCTTATAAAAGTTATAAAAACTTTACATTTGTCATTAGAAATGACACTTGAACATTTGCGATGTTTGGCATATGTGGAACGTTGTGGTATCAATTCTTGGCATATAATACAAGTTGTGTTTTAATTAATGACTGTCAGATATTGTTCGCTGAGTTGTGGCAAATTACTTCCGGCATCTCTCCCATTTGTTACACCTGTCACTGCCTTTCGAAACAGTGTTATAGAAGCATCACATTATGGTTAAGCACTACCCGGAGTTCGCAATAGAAATTGTTAAATTTATGATTATGTTCAGTTATTTCACTCTTTAAACAACTAATGCAACGGAAAAGTTGTTCTGTCTTCTTGTGAGTAAAAACGAAACGAATTCTAAATATTACCAGATACAAACTAAACAGCTAACATCATAAGGAAGTAAACTAAGTGGTTACCTGAAATTACGTGTCGTCTGACGGTGATCGCTAGTCGATTCTTTACGCAGAAAAACCGTAACTACTAATGTTCAGTGGCAATATCCTCTGGAAAATTGTAAGTGATAGAAACACATTTTTCGTACTTACGTTTTACAGAGTTCCTCAGCATAATTCACTTTGACTAAATTTATTTGTGTGAAATAGAATTTCGTAAAAAGTATGTCTTCTGAGATGAAGATCTTTTGTTTTTGATGTTTGTTTATGCTCAATTCAATTTTTTGTCTTGGTGCTAGCACAGCATGAGTTCCATTAACTACTTTTTCAATTGGTTCTTTTAACAGCTCTAAATAGTAATAATCTCGACTCTTTTGAAGATTTTTATTAAAAATATCGATGATATTATTTTCAATTATTTTCCCATTGAAGTACGTCTACAAATATATGAAATAAAGAAATTCGTGTGAATTAATATACACACAAAACGTTATTATTTTTATAAAGGATCTAACTTGCAGTTGCTAATATATAATGCTTTAAACTTTATGAATAAACATATTTAATTATAATTATTTTCACTTTATTGTATTCATTTCAGTTATCAGTTAACTTTATCAGGCATTTATAGCAAGAATGTTTTTGTAGGTATAGATTGAGCTAGAGTATTTACGATGGATACTCTGATAAATACATAAGTAAACAACAATATTATATGTTTCAAGCTAAATCAACGGATACAATTTTATATGTGGCTGGTGATTTATCTACGATGTTTAATGATATTATGCAGAAATATCTAAATTATTTGTTCCATTAATTACACGCATAAAATATGTTTCATATTTCGACCAATTTTCCTTCATTTAACCTCCAAAATCTTTTTTTAATACTCATCTGAATTTATGAAAAATTGTTAATTGGCATTTGAATTTATAAACTCTAATGGCACGTTCTAATAAACTAGGAGATAATTTTGATTATGTCAACAACATTCTTTTTATTTACAGCGAAGAATGAATTTTCTTTACCAAGAGAATAATAAGGTAAATCTCACTTTCTTTAGTCTTTATCACAATGAGGTGAATAACAATTCTAAAAAAAAACGAACATTTGAATAGTTTACTTGAACCCGAGAAAAACTGTTGTCATGTTTCCAGATCTACAATATCGACAACTGATAATTATGTAATTTATGTAATTATACAAGCATTTTCTTGTGAATTTTAATACTAGAATCACACCCAAAATCATATTAAACGATTCTTTTAAATAATTTTGTATTTTATATTTATAACTAAAATTATTTTTAATGAAATGATACGTACGTCAGTATAAAGTCGCACAAAGTAAGCTTGTTCATGACTATGCTCGAAGTAAGTGATATCGTATCGTCCTTCTTTTACTGATTGAGCCAATTCCTGAAATGTCTGAGGAATGGTTTCGGTTCCAGGATTAACCATGAACGATGGCAAAGTGCCGACGTATGCTGATGTTAGGACAAATGCAATCAGCATCCAACAGCCAATTAGGATACGAAACGTTATGAGAAAATAGCGATCTACAACTGTATCTGGATAATAAAAAAATAATAAGAAGAAATAATAGTTAAGAAATTACGAAATGAATAAACACGTTTTAGTTTTAGAAATTATCGATTCTTTATTAAATTAGTACTGTATACAATATTTTTCAAAGTGTCATATGTAAGCGGTCGCAGCAATTGCGGAGGGAAAAACTTTAAAAATGTGAAATTTACCAAAATAATCTTTTCTTTTGTAAATACAAGCCAACGATTTTATAAATTTCCGTTAAAAATTATAGAAACTAAACAAAAACCTTGAATCGATCAGTTTAAACTCGATTCCCACGAGTTGAGTTCCTTGTTAAGGTGAGTAAAAACCCTGTGTCATGACTGGTCACCCATCACTCTATTAATTCAAGGAGATCATCACCTCTGACAAAATCCAAGGAAGGGCCTGCAAAACTTTTCTCCATATAAAAAAAGCGTACGATGAGTAAGGATGTAAAAGTAGTCACTGGACGTGTGTGTGTTCCTGGACAGATATCTACCTATCGTCACCGAGCTGATTATCCGTTTCATCCTCCCCGGACTTTCGTCATAAATCTACCTACCCGAACAATTTTCTCCTATAAAGATTTCACCTACAGTTGGACCGAACACATCTACTACGATTACAAGATTTCGTCTATTATTTGATCGACGTTCGCCAATACGATCATCATATACATATTTGATGGTATTTATCTTGCCCGCGATAATTTGTAAGTATTTCCTTTCTCCCAAATCCTTATAGAATTGACTACGATCGCGAATCTTCTAAATAGGAATAGTTAGCGTTCTAAGGAATGAGGTATGTATAATTATGATGTTTCTTTAAATAACCTATACATCCTTATGTCAATTAATCGTACCTAATTAAAAATGTAGTTAAATAAACGGGTATTTTGTTGTAAATCTCTCTGAGTGCTTTCCTTCCGCCGTTCTCTCCGTTCACTCCATTCCGAGTCTAACCCATAAGTAACCGCTCGCGCGAATTTATCGTCTTTGTATCGACCTAAGAATAGTGGTGTCATTCTAACAGAGTATCAAAGAGATACCGGCCCAACGATCACAATCATAATTCATTACGGACAAAAAGTTATTTTACTACGTTACTCTTACACGTTATATTTGTGATGTATTTGGTCTATAAAAATTGAAGTCGTGCACAGAATAATCCAAAATAAAGGTACCCACCTTGTCGAAGGAAGTTTCTCAATATAATCCAACATAATACAGAAAATTTCGGCATATCCTTGTTTTTATTCTCAGTCTCTTTTTTCATTATTGCATACGAAGTTAACAAAATGAAAAGGAAAGAAAAAGGAATACAAATCCAAGTCTGAAATACAAAATATTCATTATTAATTTGTTTTTTTTAAATATTAACGTTTTAATAATACACATTATATTAAAAATTCCGCGTCAGTACGAAATATTTCATATAGATTTGTAATAGCCTAGCAGTGGCCAAGTACATGACACCACCGAACTCTTAAGTTGGATCCAAGTTTATGCACGCCAACGTTCTGGCCGCGTAGTTTTTCTACATTTATTGTAATATCTATCACGTCGATAGAAAAGATTTTCATCCTTATGTGTTAAATAAACTATAAATATTTTCCCTGAAAAGATATTTCTTTTGTTACATGCCCCATGTGTTGCATTGATTTATACTACCAATCAGTATATCTGATACGTTATCAAATATTTAAGGTAACTTTTCCGTGTAAATTTCGATTCGTACAGTTATAAGATGTTATTAAATATATAGAGAAAATAATAATTTTCGAAACATTACCATTACATCGAAAGGTTTCACCAAAATAAAGGCTTTATCTAAAGGTCTTGCAGCACGTATTGCAAATGTAGTTGGAATATGGCGTATGGAAGAAGAATAAGACAAGTAAGTTTCTTTGATATTATAACCCCAGATGCCGATGTCTGCCTAATGAATAAAATTAAATTATCGGAACACATATTAAGACAGTATAACTGCTGATTATAGTTTTATTACCTCGTTCGTGAAAGTTGATATTTCCAACCTAAAATAAACAAACAGAATGTATTTAACGCATGTAATAAAAATTACGTAAACTGTATGAAAGAAACATACTTGAAATTAAGACTATCTGCTAATAGGTCAATATATCTCCGAATAAATGATTTATTATTGTATTGATATTCCTGAAAATGTTGTAATTATTACATAATTTTAAATATCACTTTTTGCAAGTTTAAAGTTTAAATTTCACTTCAAATGTTTAATAGTTCTTTCTCTTCGCTATAGAAAATATTTTCCTGAAAATATAAATACCTTTGGATGGATTACGAAAGTAAAAAAATTTTGTAAAACGGAATATGACTGGCTGAATTAGAAATATTTTTAATAGAAAGCTACTCGAATATTTAAAATTTCTTGAAACTAAACTCAACAGACGGCACTTCGTTATGTTGTATGTGTAATATTGCCTTGCATTTATAAGATTAATTTTTCATTATTTGTATTAATAAATTGTTTAATAATATTCGTAACTGTCTGAAAATGGGCCATCTGCTACTAATTGTATTGTGTCAAACATTAATAAAATAAGATCTATTAATATTAGAGTAATTATCATACTATACATATTTACCTGATTTTTAAACAAACGACACCTGTTTCTCTTAAATTCAAACAAAAGAAATGTCAATATCTGTTACTTGAGATACGTTACAAAAAGTTAATATTTTATTAATTTATTTATTTGTTATCAGATTAAACAATATTGAAATAAAAAATATATTTTTCCATCCACTAGTATTTTATGTCAGTAGGAAAAAAAAATGCAAAATGGTAAATTAATATTCTCAAATTCCTTAAGATTCTCAGGTAAAATCATTCAGAACTCATTATTGTTTCAGATGATATGATAATTGACTTAAAAATCTCTTAAATAATTATTTTAAAACGTAAAAATCATAGTTTTCAAAGTATAAATTAGTTTGGTTAAAGACTATTTAGGTAATCCCAATGGCCACGCTTCCGGTCGCCATCTTGTTTGCGACATGGGCGCGTGCAAACAAGATGGCGACCGTAAAAATTTACCGATACGCGCCTATTTTGAAATGTTTTTTTTAAACTAAAACATTATTAATAGGTAAATCTGCTACTTACTTTCTAATTTGTAATTTTAATTTATATTTTAATTTTAATTTATCTTCCTTTATTTTTTCATGCTTGATGACTTTGTTATACTTGTTTTATGGAACCTTTCCTTCTGTAAATTGACAATCTGACTACTTTTTAGTAGACGTTAACTTTGTTTCGATTAGATTAACTATATTTTTAGTCAATGTTTCCTGGAATGTAAGTATTATTTTCGTTACTTCTGCGGCTACGCTATCGTTCGGCCGCAGGAAGCTGCTGTTCCTCCCAGGCCTTCGCCTGCGACGCTGGCCAGGTCTGTCGCACGTGCTTCGTCTTTCGCTTCGCTGGGTCTCGGTGTATATGTTATGGATAAAGTAATTAATCGGGCATTATGAATAATGCTCGGTTATTATAAATAATGATAAAAAAAAGGGTGCGCAGTGTGATAAATATTAATTAATTTATCAAATTGACCGGTCATTATGAATACTGCTATCACCTAGTCGGGCAAAGTGATAATAATACGTTGAGGAGTGATCATCGGACATACGCTAACCAATAGGCACTCTGAATTGCCGATCGTATCGCGTTGAGCGCGTATCGCGTTTAGTACCGAATTTTAAATTTTACGCCATTAATAAATTTAATTAAAGAAACTCCACTTATTTTATTTACAAATATTTAATTTTGTGAATAATTTTAAAATACTTTATAAAGAGCATGTAATCTTTTAAAACTAAGTACGATTAACTGTATTAATTAAATGGTATAATTTTATCTATGTGCACTATTATGGCAGTGGTTGCAACTGTTTGTGCTCCCGACGGATTTCTCCTGGAGGGAAGCCGCCGGCAGGTCGCTGACTGTTTAACGTCACTAGATATTGATACATTGTGGTTATTGATACATGTGTTCAAGAACTACCGTAAATAAATAACTAATGACGTTAAACAATCGGCGGCCTGCCGGCAGCTCCCTTCACGAGGAATCCGCTGAGAGCACAAACAGTTGCAACTGCCACCAAATTCAATCGAAAACGCAATACGCACGTGCAACTCAAATACGAATGCTGATTGGCTAGCTTGTTTTGGGTGATTACTTTTCAACGTATTTTTATCCCTTTGCCCAACTAGATTGTAGCAGTATTCATAATGACCGGTCAATTTGATAAATTATTGAAATTTATTACAGTGCCCGATTTCGTTGGTCATTATTCATAATGCCCGTATTAATCACTTTGTCCATAACAATATATAAAAATATCTATTAAAGCTTGAACAGTAAAGAATATGGTGGGTAAGAAGCTTAACTCAACATTTTTTTTTCTTCGCAGCAGTTTTGATATTCAAAAATGTAAGCCCACAAAATCTTTTGTTAAGTACATTACATAATTCCTAAAAATGCATCGACTAAATTTTTCTACTTTTTAAAATTAAAAATAAATAAATTTACAAACTTTTAAATAACACGAACGACATTCCAGAAAGAATTCAACGTGCACCTTGTGTTTATGCTGTCACCGAACTGGAGAATTTGCATAATTCCTCATCATTTTTTCCGAATGTAGAATTTTGAAGAAAATTAGCATGTGATAGTGTCGTGTGTTATCACTGCCACCTTCATTGCATTTCTAATCGCCCATGCCGTCGAGGTTCACTGAAGCTCAGCCATTGAAATTACCTAGGTATACGTTAACCATGAGTTTTATGAAAAAGTTCAAATACGAGTAACTAGTAAAATCGTCATATACTTTGACCCTACTCGACACAAGAACCCCTGAAACTCCCCACCGCTTATATTTTCAACTGGAAAAAATTTAATATCATCAAGTTCTCTAATATCTTCCCTGCAAAATTTCAGAAATATTTTGCAGAAAATACCGAAGTAATTAAACTTCAAATTAGGAAACTAAATCTTACCATTATAATTAAATATCCTAATGCTTACAGACAAAAATTCGAATTTTTCGCATTTTTCGATAATTCATCGTTCACTGAGTCCGATACAAAAAGTCTTGACAGGTCTTTTTTTTGAGAAATCGTCAAATTTTTTCGGTTGTATGTAATATAAGCATAAAAGTAAAAATAGAATTTTATTTTTTAATGAAATGGCAATAATTGTATAAAGCATGCTGTTTGTGTGAAATTAGAATGTCTAATATTTTTACCAGTATTTATTATCGTTTTTATTTCTTTAAAACACAAATGATTATCTTAACGTTAATATTCTGAAACATTTCATTGCCTGGGTTATATCATATTTCATCCAATTACAGTGTATTATTGCTTGTTGATTACATTTCTTATCTACATTCTTTGTCAGACTGATAAGGAACATGGTCCGAAATGCATTTCTGGCAAACCAAAAGACAAAAAAGTACGTCTTGTACAGTTACTGACATGATCTATGTATTAATTGATCACGCTAGAGTATTAGAATTTTTGTGTATATACTCTTTATATATACGTGGTACGATCCAAAAGTTCGGGGAATTCAGTGATCTACGACAACAAAAGCATGTATTTGAAGTTACAGCGTATGAAATGGATTCTACCAAACCATTTCTACGTGTTCAGGTTAATTTCACCCATGTCATGTGATTAAACCGCGAGCGCTGCTGTTTTTTTTTTTTGGAGATAGTTACCTTTGTCCTGCGACGTAATCAAAGTTGAGTTTCAAGAACAACCTCGAATATTAAGATTTTGTCAGCGTTTAGGTAAAACACCCTACAAAAATTTTAAAATTGTTAAGAAAAATGTACGGTGATTTTACGTGAAAGGTCACGGTGAAGTCGAAATGTTGAAAAAACAGCAGCGCTCGCGGTTTAATCACATGACATGGGTGAAATTAACCTGAACACGTAGAAATGGTTTGGTAGAATCCATTTTATACGCTGTAACTTCAAACACATGCTTTTGTTGTCGTAGATTACTGCATTCCCCGAACTTTTGGATCGTACCACGTATAAAGTATAAATAGGATCTTAATAAGTGTTGATAAGTCTACAAAATTTAAAACAAAAGTAAGTTTATCTTCGTTTTAACTCTTGAGGCGTTTATCCGAAATCCGAACAACGTGGAATCACACCAGAAATTACACATTTGGAGAGGTAAATGGGTTTGTCATATTTGTGTTTTGCATTTGACTAACACCAAACAAACAAGAATATTTACTTGTTGAAGTATTTATCTGCACATCAACGAGTGTTCTGTCGTACTAAAAAATGATAGTCTTTAGAAAAAAAATGAAAAAAGAAGAGGAAAACTAGTAGAAAATAGAGAGTAACTGTTCTAACAGAAAACTATCTGTAATTTTTTACGAAGGTGGTTAATCGATTTTTACATGCACTATAAAGTAAGAATGAGAATTTCTTATTTTTTGCCTATGCAGGTCCTGACTTAACGGCACAAATAGTAACAATTAAACTTAAAATATTAAAAACATTTATATAATGTTATATTGCTCAGAATTTTCCTATTTTCCAATTGTTATATACGTCGTCACTAGAAATCCGAGTTTTGTGATGATACGAAATATTTGCTGACAACAATACCGTCGCTTTTTTCAAATTTACCTATGTACATCATCGTTAGAAAATTCAATTTTTTTTAAGGGCGGGTACTTTTGTGGGCTGAGCCTTTGTCGCCTATTCGTAGATGACACTTAACATCACTCAGAGCCAATATCGGCTTGGAAATTGTTGCTCTATCTTCCAAGCCGAACTCTTCGCAATCAGTATCGGCTGTTATTTGGTCTGTCCGTAATTTCTTAAAGTAAACAGACTTACGAATCACTACTGACAGCGTCTCTGCCATTGCTTTCCTCCATACTAACAATTCCGCATCCTACCGTCAATCCTTATATTGGACTTCCATCAATAACTCTCTTGCCACTTTTCAGATTTAACTGGACAAGAGCCACCAGGGGCGCTACAACGGAAAAAAAAGGAACCGATGCCACTCGCAAACGGAGGCCGCCCACAATCGGGACACGCACTTTTAAATATGTAATTGTCTTATATTATATTTCATTACCAGAATGACAACGATTTTTTGTGGCTAATTGTTTTTAGAATGCAATAACTAATATAATCACGGATTCCTAAACAACTACTATAGTGAACGCTATTGAGGTATTGTAATACCAAAATGTGAAGCATTTATAACACTGTTTAAGATGGCCGTGACATGTTTAACATATGAGGAAGAAACCGAACAAAATTTGAATTAAATGATTATCAGATATCGATCACAACTAAGCGATCAGTATCCGATACTTATTAATTAAAACACAAGTTGATCCTTTCCGTACACAGACTGTAGCTGTTGGTTGGCGCCTCATAATTAAGATAGCTACATAGAGAAAAACGCCATGTGTCTACCAACTGAATAGGGACTACTTACAGTAGAAAGTCTTCCCAAGTGGTACTTACCTTTTCAATATCGTTTTTGCGTTAAATTGCTTTTTCTGTCAATATAATCCAAATAATATGTTATAGAATGTTCAACAGTAACTATTTTATTGGGGACCTTTAATTTAATATATATTTTCGAAATTAATTAAGCATATTTAATTAAAAACAGAATTATTAAAAGTCTGCAAAAAAACAACATAGAAAGTCAATAAAAGTGATTTTACGCTACAATGAAGTAAAAGTCACGAATTTCAATTCACACTTCAGTGATACCCTTTCATTGGTTAGATGTTAACAAGCTTAGCATATAATTTATAATAATCGTATCAACAACATTTACAAAAATTACTCTTCTACAGTGTAATTGTTTGAGTGGGATAAATTTAAAAGCTATGTGATAATTAGCGTGTTAGCGAAATGAAGTCCAAATTTTGCCACAACCTCGGGAAAGAGGCGGGAGGCTTTAGTTCCTAGTTTTACCAGGTAACAAAATTGCAAGTTGCACCGATTCTGGAGCAATTAAAGGTTGGAAAATACGATGCATTTTAAAAACGAGTTTTATCCTGTTTACCCGACTAAGTATGTTTTTATAATTAGATAGATTATATATTTGGAAAAACAACGTAGATCTTAAAGCTCAAGACATTGCAAGTACGTACTTAATACAGAAAAAGGAAAAAACTTTCATAATCATGACAGAGTTTAGTGTTACATACAACATGAAAATGTGTTATTCACTTACGTGAAAATGTTTACGATGCACTTGATCACATGCTGTAAGCAACAAATTTTCAAATTTTCATAGCAAAAATCTAACTATGCTTTCTGCAATGTTTGATTTTGTGTCTTGAGTAAAATACGCGACCAAACTCTCGCGTTTTCTTTTCCTTGTGAGAAATGTTACATATATACTTTTACATATAGTGGCGTACATAGAAATGTTATTACTTTTATATAAAACTATATAATATTTAAAACACACAAATATTGATGTTTTTCCATATTTACATATCTAGTTTTTAATTAAAATTTATTTTTTAACTAATAGCTTGTAAAAGTTTTATTTATCATTTAACTACGATTTACTCTACAATAACATTTTTTAAACTAATTATTCATATTATATATTGTATGTGAGAGAATAAAAGACAATACAGTATCACATCTTTTCATTAATATCAGAGCTTATTTTTGTGTAAGTAAAACTAACAGTTTTTATTATCATACTGAAATAAAATAATATTATATTGAACAAATATAGTTAAGAAATTATAATATTATAATGAAAGTAGCAAAATTAAGAACTTATATTTGATATCCCCAGCTTTTATGAGCTATTGTTCACATGTCAGACACTTGGATATAACTTGCAAAATTTTATGTGGGCATTCCATGGGATTGGAATGAAGCTGTATCTACCTAAAATTTTCAGTAGTTCGTGCAACTTAGCCGCAGACATTTGGTAAAACTTTGTAAAATGTTCCAAGATATGTAGTTTCTATTTTTATAAAATCTATATTAAATTTATGTAATACACGTATATAAAAAAATATGTATGCTTTTGATACAATTTCTTTATGACATTTACAAAAACGTACAACTATTTAAATGTTTAAAGCTGAGTAATTTTCAGCTTTAAACCTTTTTAACAATTTTTAATAGTACACTTTTTAACAATTTTTAATACACCTTTTAATTACTAACAGAAAGTGCAATACTTTATAGTTTGAATTGTTAGACTAATATAATTATTTAAGTTTGTCAGTAACTTTTTTATTTAGTTTTTTCATTAAATAAACAATGTCACTGAAGAGAACAACAAATTTAACAATATCATTAAAAATACATTTTGAAAAATTTAATTAAGTAACTCAAATATCTTTAATATATTGCATAAGTCAAGTATTGTATTTTGTATGCACAGAAATTTAATTTTATATATTTATATTTAACAGGGTGAATCGTATTGCACAAAGTGGATTACCTGAGAAAATTTAGAAAAATATTCTTGATGAAAAAACGAGAAGCAACCTGTTCTACAATGACCATAAAATCGAAACAAATAAAAAACCTCTGGAAATAGATGATATTATGGGTCTACTCTATATATTAGTTACAGGATATTTGATCTCTTTTGTGGTATTTTTTACAGAAATTCTAATTAACATGATAAAAAAGATTACAAGAAGAGAATGCAGAGTGAGGCCGTTCAATATTGTTAATTAATATTTAATCGTATTTGAAAATTTTCGTAACAATGCTGTATTTGTTAAAGTAGTTTCTTGCTTTTATTAACTTTTTTATTATATTTTACTGTTTTCAACAACAGTACTTATAAAATGTGATGAAACCGAGTTTCAGAAATTGAGAGTTAAGGTTTTGAGTTGTATTCATGTATATTTAAAATTAAAAGCCGCAAATTTCTACGGCTGGATGCTAAACGGTAAATTGTAGATAAAACCTGTAGAAAAATACAGATATTTAATAACTTTGCTCGGCAGTAAGCATTCAATCACAATTTAATCACCTTATGTTATATGACTGTTGTGATGCACAAGGTGTCCAGGTTTTGTGTTCTCAATGTTCGTATTTCTGTGGCTCGAGTTGAATTTTTAAGATATCAAAACACTTCACGTGATATTGTAATTACTACCACAAATTGTATTGCTAAATGATAATCACCATGGGTATTTTTAATTTGCATTGCAATTCTCGCATGTACCATGAAAAAAGCGGTATAAAATCTCAGTTGTTTATGTGATAACATTAGTTTAAATCAGGGATTTAAACTAATCCACATCATAAAATCATTTTAAATGTACTGCTTGCATCTAACTAGCGAATCGGAGATAATCGGAGATAAGCAGAAAAACTAAAATATAAAAATTAAATATAAAAAAAATTGGTAAAAATATTAGTGAAAAAGTTCAAACGTAGACCCGTACAATGCACTGCTTAAGCAAATAAATAACAGGTTTTCGAAAGTGCCGGATAATCGAGAGTTATAATTTTTTCTAAGAAGCTTCTCTGCATTTATTATAATCGAAGCACATCTGTTCCATTTTTCAAAATTATTTATCAAATCTGAAACTTTGTCTATAGCGTATAAACGTTCTTAAAGATGATTATGCTTACTTCTGCGAGTTCGGTCATGGGTTCGCTTCTCACTAGGACCAGCTGGCGACGTGGAGTTTCCCGGGTTTTCTTTACGTCTGTAACGCCTGAATTTGGGCCAGTTTTTCTTAGAAAGACCTCCCAGAAGGCATTATTCTTCTAGTATAAATAAATATATATTATTATTAACTACTTCACACGCACATCTCAACTTACCACTGGGCTCCATTGCGTACTTGCTCTTGCCTGACATAAAAGACAACGGAGAATGTACGTACAACATTCCTGTTCTTATGACTTAACTTTTTCATTAATGTTTAATTGTATGCGTGTTCTCAAGAAAAAGTTTAATGGCTGCTAATTAGAGATGTCCGTTATTTGCATCTTCGACTATATATGCTTGTATTATCGATATTAAAAATATATATATGTTAAATTTTTCATCTGTTCTCCAGACATTAAGCTAATGAAACTATTACATAACTGCTACGTTTGTGAAGTTTTAATGTTTCCAACTAAAAACAAAAATGAGCAAAACTATTTTAACTTTTCCCGTATAAAACACCAAACGATCGCCTAAATATCGGGCTACAATATGGCAACTTAAATAATTGCTAAAAAGTAATTTGTCACTAGAGGTTGACGTTAGGAGCCATCTTTTAAGAAAATTAATAGTTATAATTAAATAAATAAATTATTGAATGAAATTTAGAACTTTCTGGAATAAAAGAACTGACCGGGGACGAAGCTTCAAACCGCAACTTACGCTTGCCGTGCGGTGCGCTTTAAATAGCCATATTGTAACCCGATATTTAGGCGATCGTTTGGTGTTTTATTATATACTGATTCGGTATAGTGATGTTATTATTTTCCGGTATAATTTTAAATTCGGTGTGTTGTGCTGCATGTTTCGATATTTTATTTAAACATTTTTATATTTTTAATTATTATATAATGACATCTTGCTGAATTTTGAAGGTGTGAATAGGGTTCACGAAAAACTGATAATGCAGTTAAGCGGGAAATCGTCATTTAATCCGACCATATTCGAGATTTGTCATGAAATCGCTATATCTCCCCACCTGTTTGAATTTTATCCAGGAAAATATACTATCGTCAATACTTCTAATAACCACAAGTCTATGCTAAATTTTAAGGTGAAAAAAATCGTGTTTCCTCACACACAAGAGCTCACTCGGCGGAAGTTGACAAAACTTGTTTTAGTGAACTAGAAAATATTATAAGAAAAACTGAATAGCTGGAATATTGTCAATACTCTCGACGCAAACCAATTTGACTTACTATGGGGACCAGCCCAATAACCATAAAATATTTTATGGTTCTCTGTTTTTAACTTATTCTTTGTGCTGACTGCGATCTGTCGACACGTACGAACGTTTGCCCCGCAGTTGCATATAGACTTATTTGTACGTTAATTCCTTCATTAAACAAAGGTACTTTGACCACTACAATGTGTTTTGTCTGTGTGTCTCTCCACTGATTCCGGATTAACGACAGGTTATGGGTCCAGACACTAACACTATAACGAAACTGAACAGAACAACTAGATCTTGGTTCAACTTGTTCAACATCTTGGTTCGTATCTTTTGCCTTTACTATTTTTCGTCTATCGATCTTCGCGTCCGAAATGATGAATTCATTTAAAGTCGAGCTATTAAATCGAGAAAACTACGATACATGGAATCTGTAAGCTAAAGCCTTACTCGATAGGAATGGAATGTGGGAATACGCTAACGGAGCGGTACCTTGTCTCACCCAGTAATCCCGAGCCTCGATCAGATCACGACGCCTCGACAAAAAACGACCGTAAAGCAAGATCAAGTCTTATGTTAATGTTAAGTCCGCCCGAGCTAAAACATATAAAAAACTGCTGCACATCGAGAAGAAATTTGCGACAAACTCAAATCAATTTACCAGGCTCAGGGACCAGCAAAAATGGCCTCTTTAATAAACACCTAAATTTTTACGAAGCTGCATGAAGGAGGAGATGTGCAGGATCACATTGCCGAATTCTAGAACACTGCGGACAAGCTGGCCGATTTAGGAATTATAGTTGTACGAAGAACTTCTCTCGGTGTTATTACTATACAGCTTACCCAACAGTTTCAACACCTTTCGCACTGCGATCGAAACGAGAGACGACCTTCTGAAGTTCCAAATCCTAAAAGTCAAGATATTTGAGGAATATGAAGGATGATGTTCCCGCGAATCACAAAACGATGATGCGCTTACCGTCCGTTATCAAGGATCGAAACTGCGATGTAATTTTTGCAAAAAACCTGGCCACAGAAAACGAGATTGTCGTGAAGAGAGAAGAAAATCAACCGAGGTCCAGCAAAGTCGACAGCTGAATGTTTTTCACACGTGAGTCTCTACATTTCACACTGGAATGTCATGTGATGCTTGGTGTCTCGACAGCGGAGCCACATCACACATTTGTTCTGACCAAAGAAAATTTTCAGATTTGCGAACTACCTCTAACACAAAATTGGATCTCGCAAATGATCAAATCATATCCATCGATGCAGTTAGTACGGCCCAAATTCACTTTGATACTGGCACACAGGAACGATCGTTTGACTTACTTAACACTCTCCGTGTGCCATCACTTTGCACAAACCTCTTATCTGTCTCCAAAATAACCGAAAAAGGCCATAAGGTAATATTTGATAAGTTTAAAGCACGGGTCATCGACTCAAAGAAAACAACAGCCATAGTGGCAGATTGCATTGGCAACCTATATTACGTACTACCTCGAAACGATCGAATCCACGTTTCCCAAAAAAATCTCTAATCAATGGATTATGAATCTGGAACGACAGATTTGGTCATCTTCATGCTACTGCACTAAGAAAATTGTTAGATCGAGGAGGGGTCACTGGCCTCAAATTCGACAAAAAAAAAAAAAACGGCTTGATACATGTGAGACATGCATTCCGGGAAAATGTCACGTTTACTTTTTCCCCATCCCCTTGTCAAACGGACAAGCCGACCACTCGAAATCATTTATACGCGGACCTATGCAGAAGAGATCTCTTATAGGATTGCTTTACTTTATTACATTTATTGAGGATTATACTCGATAGACTGAGGTACGTTTTCTAAAGACCAAAGACGAACTGTTTGAGACGCTAAAAGACGTCAAAGTCTACCTAGAGAACCTGGACAAAAAATCAAAGCCATCCAGAGCGACAATGAAAGGGAATACTGTTGCAAGAAAATGAGCATCTTCCTCAAGCGAAAGGGAATCACATATCGAACATCAACTGCGAAAATTCCACAACAAAATAGAGTCGTAGAGTGCAAAAATCGAACACTGGTAGAGATTGCACGATTCATGATGATCCACTCTTACCACCTATTGGGCTGAAGCCAATTTTACAGCCAATCACATTCGCAACCGATCCCTGTTTCAAAGCATAGATGGTGAGACTCCATACGAATTATTCAAAAGAAAAATTCCTGATGTCAGCCATTTTCATACCTTCATAAGAAAAGTTCTAATTCTAAACAAAAATCCTAATAAAGGCAAATTCGATCCACATACTCAATCTTGCACATTTGTAGGTTACTCCGAATTTTCAATAGCATATCGTGTCATTTTCGATGGTGAAAAAAACGTAACCACCTCTTGAGATGTCAAGTTCACAGAAAAAATTTCGAATACCGAACTTTTCGAAGACTTCATTAACAATTCAACTTTAAAACATAACTCTCTCACCACTACTAATCGACTTAACTCAATAGAGATAACTACACAGCCAACTCAAGTCAATAATAGAAGAACTGATACTTCACATCAACCTGCCAACATCCACACGCAAACGGCAGAAGTTCCTGAGATACGGGAAAAACAACCATCCATAAGAAGAGGACCGGGACGACCGCTCAAACTAAAAACTAAAAATCGCGGTAGACCCTCGAAACAATAACACATGATCCAAATCAATCCCCAAGATAGCAATAACAAAGTAAACGATGAGCAAGTCAGCATCACTCATCACTTTGCTGAAATTCCGCTACACTAAGCTATACATAGCTCTGAAGCCGACGAATGAAAAACAGCCATCGAAAAGGAAATCAGCTCATTACTCGAAAACAATTTTTTGAATATCTTTGACATACCACCTAATAGAAAACTGATCGGCTGCAGACTCGTCCTACGAAACAAGTTCAATCCTGACAGAACGTTGGAGCGACGCAAAGCACGATAAGTCGCCAAAGCTTACACTCAAAAAGGCGGTATATATTACGAAGAAACATTCGCTCCTGTAGTCTGACACAGTTCACTTTGAACAGTCATGGCACTGGCAGCCGAACTCGACCTAGAAGTCCACCAATCCGACGTTACAACAGCATTCCTAAATAGTGATATCCAAAAAAACATCCTCATGAAAATTTCAAGCCAGCTGAATGAAACTCTCGATAACATTATAAACGACCAGTGTGAACTCCAAGCAGTATAAGAACGAGCTATTAAATGGTCAAAGCAACTTGAAGATGGAAAACATAAAGTTCGCAAATTAAATAGAGCTATCTACGGTCTACAGCAAGCAGGTCGTCAGTGGTATAAATAACTGGATTCGCAATTAACTAAACTGGGAGTCCAACCCATCGCTGTCGATCCTTGCTTTTATATAGCAAAAAATGATTAGTACATCATTATAGTAGCTATTTATGTAGACGACTTGATAACAGCATGCAACGACAAAGCAAAGCTCAATACTATAAAATCTGAACTCGGCACAATTTTTAGATTACGAGACATGGGACCAATTCACTGAGCTCTGGGTATCGAATTCTCTCCAGTCCGAAAAGGAGAGGAAGAAAGAAATCACAATGTCTTAGAAGCAATACATTCTAGACATCTTAAACCGTTTCGGAATAGAAGAAAGCAAATCCATCGCTACTCCACTCGACAGAAATTCATAACTGCTAAAACCGAGTGTAGAAGAAAGCCTTTCTGAATGTGAGCAAAGAAAAATTTCATACCAAAAATTTTATCGGCACACTTACGTATCTCGCTGTCGGTACTCGCCCTGACATTGCTTACACAGTCAGCATGTTGATCCAATTCAACACTTGCTACAACCATACTCACTGGCAAGCAGCAAAATGAGTGCTCCGCTACCTCAAATGCACTGCGGACTACGGAATCACATTCAAAAAAACAGGTAAACCACTAGAAAGCTATGTGGATGCCGATTGGGGAGCATGTCTGAATGATCGACGTAGCTACACTGGCTATGTGTATTCATGCTCGCAAGCGCAGTAGTGATCTGGGAATCAGGAGAACAACGTACTGTCGCACTCAGCTCAACTGAAGCCGAATACATCAGATAAACCGAAGCAGCAAAGGAAGCAATCTATCTTAATACTATTATATTGACTTCTTCTGAAATGTTTGAAAGGAAAAGGTACGATTTAATTTATCATTCTATAATATTTTGTAATATAAGAAAATACAAGTTCATAATTGTGCTATAGTTAGCAGAAGAGAAAAGTATACCCGAAACGCGTATCGCCGTGTAAGATATTTCGACGACGAAGAGTGATATTAAAGATGCCAATTATCTATCTGTACACCCAGTATTGAAGTAAATAATACTAATTTACATGAAACTGACTATTTGAAAACAAACAAATATATTTAAATTATATTTTTTAATATTTAAATCAACTTCTAATTATTTATAATTGCTATACTTTAAATTTCCGGAATTAAGAATATTTATAAAATTTATTCTATTGTCACGCGATTCTGCTATAACATTCACTATACATAACCCAGATCGAAGTTTTACAATGCAATTTAGCTGCAATTCTGAGCAATAAATTCACTGTATTACAAAAATTAAATTTTAAAATATTAAATTACATTTGATGTAAAGTCTATAAATATAATATGTAAATATATATAAATATGTATTCCTTATATGAAAGATGCAGTTTCTGATATAACTTTAATTTATATAACTCGCAGTAGTTTCTTACGTAATCATGTAACACTAATCAGTTTCTAAAAATTTTTAAGATTACATATTCTACGCCACTAAACCAGTGTTTCATAATACGACCTGAGAATCCCACCAGACACCCAGTAAATAAAAGTCGTGGATTCACTCCCTTTCTAAAAACCGGTCACGTGGACTTTTCCGTGTTAGATTTACGTTAAATAAGTGCGAATTGCAAATAAAAGTTTTCCCGGGAGGCATTTCTCTTTGACAGACACCCATGTGTCGTGTTGCTGTTTACGAATAGAAACTTTAATACACGAATATAATTAATTATTAATCCGGTAAAGTCCATGGTTTTCCTAACACACATGGAATGTGTATAATGACTCGGTCAGAAGTGTGTTCATGAATTATTCTTATTTTTGACCTTGGTTATTATTGAGGAATTATCGCGCAAAACTTAATAGCCACATGTGCCGAATACTTCTTCAGATGCCTGTATTTAAATACAGAACTTGCTATAAATTTGTTAATCAAAATGCAGATATATTTACAACATTATAGACTTCATAGGTTAATAAATATTACTAGATTACAATCTACAATTCAAAAGTTCTCGAAACACATAAATAAACAATAAACGATGAACTAAAACGATTAACGTATGTTATGTTTACATTGTATATTAATTATTTTACACGTAGAACTGAGAAAATCCACGTGGCCATCCTGCTGGCTAGGCGCGAACCCACAAAAAATTTCGTTTTTTGTTTATCTATTCGTTGGATTAAGTTATTGTTATAATTGTATAACCTAAGTTAATTATAAGCGTGTTTTGACGTTCTCTATGAAATAACGTTTTTAAGTATATTTATATATTGTTCTACAGATTTTATCTGCAGTTTAACATTTAGCATCCAGCTCCAAATTTTTAGCTTTCGATCATTAATTTACATGAAAACAAATCAAAAACTTAACTGTCAATCGAGGAAACATTGTTTTATTACATTTTTTAAGTATTGTTGCTGAAAAAAGTAGAATATAATAAAAAATCGTAGTAAGAAGAAGTAACTAGTATAACGAATACAGCATTATTACGTCAATTTACAAATATGATTATAAATTAATTAACAATATTGAATGGCCTCACTTTGCGTTTTCTGCTTCTAATTTTTTTATCTTGTTAACAAGAATTTCTTTAATAAATACTACAGAAGCGATTAAATATCCTGTAAGTAATAAATAGAGTATACTCTTAATATCATCCATTTTCAGAGGTTCATCATTAGTATCAGTAGTAGTTGTCTTATCATCGTAGAAGTCGTTTCTTCTTTTTTCGTCAACAATGTCTCTGTTGATTTTTTCAGATATTCCACTTTCTTGAATACGATTTACTCTGTTAAATATAAATAAAAATTATAACTCTTCAGTATTAGACTTTTGTATATAGAGAGTACATTACTTGAGTTAACACTTAAATAGTAGCTCTTACATTATTCACCATAAAGAGATTACGTCAATAACTATTTATTTTTTTATAAATTAAATCTATAAAAATCGATACTACATATTTTGCAGCATATCTTGTTATACAAAGTTCTAGTAATATTCAGCGATTGAGTGAATAAAACTACTGAACACCAGTCGTTGAACGCTCCTTTATTTCTAGTCATTGAAATGCCTACATGTAAATTCGCATGTTTTATTGTAAGTGTTTCACATCTAAACAATAGACCAGAAAAAAGGAAAAACTCAAATATAACTTATGAATTTTGATGGTTTCATTGCCGTATTATAATCTCATAATTATATTTGTATAACATGGTATAAATTTATTTTACTCTCAAAATGAAAACTTCTTTTTAGTTTTTACTGATTGAAAAATACGTTATGATGTTAACGAATAGATGAGAAATTGTGTTTTCTATTTATCATGTGCATATAATATAAAATATCAATAATTATTTTTAATTATGACATTGTAGCGTAAATCATAGTTAGACGGTGAATGAATTTTCTGCAAGCAAAAACTTAGAAAGTAAATTTTATTTTTAAAAAAAACTATAAATTAAATATTCTATATCTTTATATATATATGATAATAATGTTTTTATGTACGCCATTATATATGAAATTTGAATATTTGCGGAGTTTCGCATACGTGGATCGTTATGATATCAATCCCTGGCATAAACCAGGTAGAATACAATACATTTGAATTATTGATATAAATATTTCATAATTTATACACGAATTAAAAATATAACTTTTATATTAATTAATGAATTTCAGGTATTAATTGCGTACTTGTTGCAAGTTACTTCCAGTTTCTTCCTCATTTGTTAAATATGTCATCGTTATTCTAAAGTGTTATGGAAGCTGCACATTTTTGTTTTGCAATACTACGGTGTTCGCTATAGTAATTGTTAAATTTATGATTATCTTCAGTTATTGCACTCCATAAACAACTACCGCAACGGAGAAGTTGTTTTGTCATTTTGTGAGGTAAAATAAAATTAATTCTACATATTACCAGACACAATAAACTTACGCGCTAACATTATTATAGAATTATACTGATTAGTTTAAGTTCACTGAAACGACGTGTCGTCTGACGTTTATCGTTAGTCGAGTTTCTTCGCAGAAAGACCGAAACTCCTAATGTTCAGTGGCATTATCCAGTAAAAAATTGTAAGTGGTAGAAACACATTCTTTATACCTACGTTTTAGAGATTTCTTCAGCATAATTCACTTTGAGTAAGTTGATTTGTATTAACTGAAAATTCGTACAAAGTATGTCTTCTGAGATGAAGATTACTTCCTTTTGTTGTTTGTTCATGCTCAATTCAATTTTCTGTCTTGATGCTAACACGGCGTGAGTTTCATCAAGTACTTTTTTAATTGGTTCTCTGAACTCCTCCAAATGTTCGAAATAATTTTGACTTGCAACATTTTCAGTAAAGATTTTGATAACACTATTATCAATTCTTTTCTTATTGTTTATTATCTACAAAATATAAATAAGTGAAATTAATATAAATTAATATACACACGAAAGTTTAATATTTTTATAGAGGATCTAACTTACAGTTAAAAATATATAATGCTATAGAATTTATGTATAAACATATTTAATTATAATTATTTTCACTTTATTATAGTCATGTCATTTGTGAGGTAATTGTATAAGGCATTCAAAGCAACAATGTTTTTGTAGATGTACATTTAGGTAGAGTATTTAACATGGATACGCTAATAAATACAAAAATTAAAAACAATGTGTTTTAAGTTTAATTAAGGGATATAATTTTATATGTGACTGGTCTTTTATCTACGAGGTCTAATGACATTCTGCAGAAATATCTGAATTACTTGTTTTATAAATAATACACGTTAAATATCATTTACACTCACGATCAATTTCTCTTCATTTAATCACCTAAATCTTTTCAATGCTGATCTGAATTTCTCATGAATTATTAATTGCCATTCGATTTCGTAAATTATAATGGCATGTACTAAGGAGATTATTGTGATTATGTCGACTAGATTATTTATATTTATAGCAAGAAATGAAGATTCTTTTCCAGCAGAATAGTATGATAAATCTCATTGTTTTTAAACATTGTTATAATAACGTAAATAACAATTCTGGAAAAAAACAAACATTTCAAAAGTTTACTTATTACGTCAGTTGTCATGTATCCAGCTCTGCAATATTCACAAATGATAGTTTTGTAATTTATATAATTATACCATCATTTTTATATTCCTCGCGAATTTTAATACTAAAATCACACTCAACATTACATTAAAAGATTCTATGAATAGTTTTGTATTTTGAATTTATAACTACAATTATTTTTAATAAAATGATACATACGCCCAAATAAAATGGCAGAAAGAAATAATGTTCTTGACTGAACACGAAAAAAGTGATATTGTATCGTCCTACTTTCACCGATTGAGCCAATTCCTGAAATGTCTTAGGAATAGTTTCGGTTCCAGGATTAACCATGAACGATGGCAAAGTGTTGACATATGCTGATGTTAGGACAAATGCAATCAGGATCCAACATCCAATCAGGATACGAAAAGTCATGAGAAAATAACGATCTATTGTTGTGTCTGAAAAATATAATAATAATAAACGGAAATTATAATCAAGTACAGTCAAACCTGTTTTTATGCGCTCTTTTTATGTGCGATTTTTTTTGTGCGAATTTTTAATTTGTGCGGTTTTTTTGTGCGATTTTTTATTTTTGCGGTATAGTTGGCGACAAGTCTCGTGCGATTCGTCATGTCTCACGTTGACTTATAATAGCTAAATAAACTTATTATAGCATAAATGCGCTTATTATAGTAATATTATTGCATGAATATGCGAAAAATGAATTTCAAGTCAACAAAACACCACCTGGACAAAAATATGTAAAACAGACGATAGACCAGACGATGCAGTCAATTGCTGACATCTGTCGTCAATAAATTGTATTTCGTACAGTTTTGAGTTATTTTCTATGTGAGACTTTTTTTATTGGTCCCCGTTGATAGCATATTTTTTTAATTGTGTTGCGTAAACTATTTTTTACAGCCATTCGTGAAATTTCGTGCGATTTTTTTAATGCGTTTTTTTTAATGCGGTCCCTATCCCCCGCATAAAAACAGGTTTGACTGTACTTACGAAAATGATAAACACGTTTCAGTTTAGGAAATTACCGATTTTTTCTAGATAAGCACACAATTTTTGTAAGTGTCATATGTAAGCGGTCGCAGGAATTGCGCAAAAAAACTCTAAAATTGTGAAATTTATTAAACAATCTTTTAAATTTTAAATACAAGCCAACGACTTTGTAAATTTCTCTTAAAAAATGACGAAAGTGAACAAAAACTTATAAACGAACAGATGTAAACATACGTATAACACTAATTATCATCTCCAATTATTAAAAATCGTAACATAACAATTCATTGCTCATACACATTTTCGTAATATATTCGTTCTATGAAAATTGAAGTCGTGAACAATGTAATGATACTAACCTTGTCGAAGAAAGTTTCTGAATATAATCGAAAATAAGGTGAAAAATTTTGGCATCTCCTTGTTTCTATACTCATTCTCTTTCTTCATTATTTTATACGAAGTTATCAAAATGATAGAGAAAGATAAAGGAATACAAATCCAAACCTGAAATATAAATTTTCATAATTATTTCGTACTAGCAAGTAGGCCTGGCATTGCTCGGGCAAAAATAACGACAGCGAAGATTAAGATTACAGTATTACGTTATAGTCACAAAAGAAAAAGCGTAATTCTATTAACAAACTAAATATTTCTAAAGAAAGTTCGAATTTGAAAATTGAATGTTCTAATATTGTTCGATTTTCACGACGTGTTCTGATTATATCATTAGATTTTCATCGATTGTTACAAAGAAGAAAGGTCGAAAATAACCGAACTAACGTGTTTAAACTTGAAAATTGAATATATTCTAACATATCACTCTTTTTCTTTCTTTTTTTCCAGCACAGGTAAATCTTGCACGTCGCTTTCTCTTGCTCTCCATTGTTACGTAACACTTTTATTTTCGACACTTCCATTGTTACTTAACATTTCCATTGTTACTTCACACTTCGATTGTTACTTCAGACTTCCATTGTTACTTGACACTTCTATTGTTACTTAACACTTCCATTGTGGATGGAAGTGTTAAGACATAATCCTGTACCTCTTACCCGTGGTGAGGAATTTCGAAAATTCCCTTCTTAGTGTGCGTTCTCGTGACGTACCGTAACTGTGTACCAAATTTCAACTTTTAACTCCTAACCGTTTGGGCTCTGCACTGATTATTATTATTTTTATTATTATCAACTCGTCTCGATTATATATATAGATTTATAAAATATTTATGTTTTTATAATACAGTGAAACCTGCGATATCGATAACCTGTAAATTGCAGCTGTTTGTTCAGCAGTGTTTTCCTGTTTAAAAAATATCCTCCAAACAAAGACCACTTTATACAAAATTTCCATGTTTCTTTGAAAGGCCGTTGTTGAAAAGTCCTAGCGTATATTATTTTAAAAAGTTTTAAAATTATAAAAACCTAAATCGTGGGCATCATTGCTCTGGTTAAAGAATTAAAATTTTTGATTTTTTATTACACATTACATTAAAAATACGTTTCATTTCGACATATTTCACGTGGTTTTGTAATAGCCCAGCAATGGCCATATAGATAACACTGTTGAACTCTTGTAGTTGAATCCGAGTTTGTGTTTCACCCACATTCTGGCCGCGTAGTTTATCTACTTTTTTTCTAATATCTATCAGGTTGATAAAAAAAATTTTATATTTATATAATAAATAAACAATAAATATTTACCCTGGATGCATATTTTCCTTCGCACATGGCTAAAGTGCTTTATACTACCAATCAGTAAATCTGATACGTTATCAAATATTAAATATCTCTTTCTCGTGTAAATTTCGACGCGTATAGTAAAGTATATGTTTTTAATATGTAGAAAAAATAATAATTTCTAAAACATTACCATTATGTCAAAAGGTTTTGACAAGATAAACGCTTTATCTAAAGGTCTTGCAGCACGAATTGCAAATGTAGTTGAAGTATGCCTTATCGAAGAAGAATAAGACAGGTAACTTTGTCTGATATTACCATTATAAATAGCGATGTCTGCCTAGTAAACGAAATTAAATTTTTGAAATACATAGCCTATAGGAAAGTATAACTGCAGGATATAGATCTATCACCTTCTCTTTGATGAAATATGAGAATTCCAACCTTAAAGGAAAGAAACAGATTGTATGTAACACATGTAATAATATTTACGTATACTGTATGAAAAAAAAACATACTTAGAATGAAGACCCTGTGTTAATAAATCAATATATCTCCTAATAAATGATTCCTTCTTCTTTTCTCCTCTAATTTCCTAGAAAACAAGTTATTATTGTTATTTAATTTTAAATATTATTGTTTGTAAGATCATAGTTTAAATTTCACTTTGAATGTTCATTAGTTTTTTCTCTTCGTTTTAGAAAATGTTTTTCTGTAAACACAAATAACTAAAAACTGCTTCGGATGAATTACCTGAGTAAAAAATTATTCTAAAACGGATTATCACTGGCTGAATTATAAATGTTTTCGATAGAAAGCTACACGAATATTTAAAATTCCTTAGAACTAAACTGTCAATAAAAGGCGCAACGTTATGTTGTATGTGTGAGATTGCTTTGCATTCATAATAATAATTTTTCATTATGTTTATTAATAAATTGTTTAATTATTTTTGTTATTGTCTGAAAATGTGCCATCTGCTACTATTTGTATTTTGTCAGACATTCGTGAAATAAGAACTGTTAATTTTAATGCAATTATTATAATATACATATTTATCTGACTTTTAAACAAACAACAGCTGTTTCTCTTAAATTAAAACACACGATATACAAATGTGTTACTTGACATACTTTACAGAAAGTTAATATTTAATTCGTTTATTTATTTGTGTTATCAGATTAAATCATACTAAAAAAACATATCTTTTTTAATCCACAAATATTTTATGTCAGTACAAATAAGTCAAAATGCAGAATTGAAAATTTTACCCAAAAATTACATAAGATTCTCGGTAACAACATATATAATCGAGTGTTGTTTTAGCTAATATGGTAATTTATTTTAAAAGTCTTTTATATAGTTAATTATTCTAAAATGGCAAAATGCTAGTTTTCAGGGTAGGAATGAGTTTAATGAAAAGTTTTAAATGCGAATAACCAGTAAAATCGTCATTTACTCCGACCATACTTGACTTACGAACCCCTTTATTTTCCCCCTTCTTCGACTTATAACTAACAATATTTAATATCATTATATCCCCGAATATCTTCTTGCAAAATTTCGGAAATACAGTCAAACCTGTTTTTGCGGGGTATAGAGACCGCATTAAAAAAAACGCATAAAAAATCGCACGAAACTTCACGAGGGGCTGTAAAAAATAGTTTTCGCAACACAATGAAAAAATATTTTTTTATGCGGTCCCTATTGACCGCATAAAGAAATTCTCACATAGAAAATAACTCAAAACCGTACGAAATAACTACGAAATGTGTAAGTTGCCGACGTATGGGGGCAATTAGTTAATTGCACGTCAGGAAAAACCCAGGGACCGATCGTTCGTGGGTGGTGGCAACCGAGGCAAAGATGACAAGTGTCTTACAATAACTGTTTATTTTAACATCAAATTTTTCTCCTTTTTTCTGTTGATTGTTTACATCCCGGGTCTAATATACGAGCACCGCGACATCCCCTTCGTTGTTTATTACCGCGCTGCGTTTGCTTTAGAAGTAATGTTTTACATCGGTCGGATTTGTAGCCTGACACGCGTTCTTGCTCTGATCGACTTTTTTAAATTTCCCGATGTAGCAATCTTGTAAACAATCGAAATCCCGGCGCGATTTTAAAATTTTCACAATTGCTTTTTTAAACGAAATCATGACGAGGCTTGGCAGCCGCTTGGAATCTCGCCAAACCTTTTAGAATCTGATTTAAAACATACACATGCGAACATTTTAAAATATTTTATTTACATATGTACTGAACTTATTTTGCACATACAAAACTTTTCAAAACGTATAACCGTTATTCTTCGTAGTCTGACAATACGCGAATTTTGTTGTGGTAAACTGGTTCAAAATCGTCACTTGAAAATACTACCTCACTCGTTTAGAGTTGACTTTTTTTCAGTTACCAAGTAGTCGGTGATCAGTTTTTGCGACGACTGTTGTTTCACTAGATGCTTGTATATGTCTCGGTAGCCAGATATACAAGATTGAAGCTTTTTTTAGAATTTTGAAGCTCTTTCAGAATTGGCATCGATTGTAAGAAAATGACATCCTAATTTATGGCAAAGTTTGAGTCCTGCATAGATTTTATCTGCTGTCATACAATCGGGTTCTTCTTGCCTATCAGTAACATCTGTTATGTAATTTATAATGTCATCATCCCATACGGTTTCATCCTGAATCATTTCGACAAGATCATTTTTACTGAAAGTATTAAACCAGTCTCCGCCGATGCCATGTGCTAGCGTAACGATTTCTGTTGTTAACATTAATGTGTTTTCGGTTGCACTTTTATTGATGACACATTCTGGCCACGCTGCTTTCTAGCATGCATTTAATGCGTGTTGTTTATTTCAGTAATTGCTGCAGCAGCGTGATTTATGCAGTCCAATATCGAATACTTTTTCCAAACTTCAGTCAAGGTTATTGCATCGTTTTCAAGTTTTTTCAAAATGTATCTGAAAGTTGACTTTACGTAGTGTTTCTTAAAAGCTGCGATGATGTCCTGATCTAATGGTTGTATAAGGCTTGACGTATTGGGTAGTAAAAATACTATTTTCACATTAGGGTGCTCTATACGAGGATGCCCGGGTGCATTGTCAACAATTAGCAATACGTTAAAAGGAAGTCCCATATCAGTCATATATTGTTTAACTTCTAAAACGAAGCAATCGTTGAACCATGTTATAAAAACAGGTGCTGTGACCCATGCTTTTTTATTTGCCATGAAATGGACTGGAAGCTCAGCTACATTTTTGCCCTTTAGCGCACGGGGGTGCAATAATTTATTTATCATAAGCGGTTTTAACATTCTCGCTCCAGATGCATTACTACAAAGTAATAATGTTACTCTGTCTTTTGCAGCGTTAAAACCACTTGCCGTTTTCTCGGACTTGGCGATGAACGTTCGGCTAGGCATTTTTTTCTAAAACAACCCAGTCTCGTCTGCATTAAATACTTGATCCGGGCAATATCCACCATCTTCAATAATTTTTGCTAACACTTTAGAATAATTTTTAGCGGCTGTTTCATCAGCGGATGCAGCTTCGCCCTTTATCTTCAGATTGTGAAGTGCGTGTCGTCGAAAAAACCCGACTAACCAGCCATTGCTTGCAGAAAATTTCCGGCTTTGAGTGTGAGACGATGAACAAGACGGCTCTAAATCCTTCAGCTAATTATGAAACCGTATAGCTTTCTTTTTAATTAATTCTCTCTGTCAATGAGAATTCGTTTTTCAGTAAAGTCTTGAATCCACAATATTAGCGCCTGTTCTGTTTTCTCTATCAAAATGTTTCTTGAATACGATGTTCGTTTAGCGCTTTCGTTTGTGCCACAATTAGTAGATTTATATATTTCACCTGCCTGTTTTTGTATGCCTCTTATAGTGGATTCACCTAATCCAAATTTTTTACCAAGAGCTGTGGATCCTTCACCTTCTGCTAGTCGTTTTAAAATCATAGTTTTAGTTTCTAAAGAAATTGCCTTCCTCTTTGCTTTGTTTCTGCCCTTATTCATTTTCAGGGATTATGTCTAAACAAAATAAAAATCCTAAAATTTTATATTTAAATAGAAAAAATAATACAGTACATTTACCTTCAATTTTCGCTTTGAAATGAATTTTATCTCAATGATCCAGAAATGTAAAAGCACTTTGAAAATTTAATTAACGTAATTAAAACAGACGTAGAATTTATTGACAACAGATGTCAGCACTTGACTGCATCGTCTTATCTATCGTCTGTTTTGTTGACTTAAAAAGTAAATAATTTCATTTTTCCCATATTCATGCAATAATATTACTATAATAAGTGCATTTATGCTATAATAAGTTTATTTAACTATAATAAGTCAACATGAGACATGACGAATCGCACAAAACTAGTCGCCAACTATACCGCACAAATAAAAAATCGCACAAAAAACCGCACAAATTAAAAATTCGCATTAAAAAAATCGCACGAATAAAAATCGAAGATAAAAAGAGCGCATAAAAACAGGTTTGACTGTATTCAGCACAGAGTTGCATAAATTAAGTAGTGTAAACAATGTCGAGTCTGCCATACACACTAATATTTTCATACATACAGGATAAACTCGAATTTTTCGCATTTCTCTACATTTTGTGGTTCACTGTGTCCAAAACTAAGGGTCCGTTTACACACAACAATGATGTGACCGTGTTGTCAGTAAGTGGTCATGGACTTTTCTGAGGATAAATTGGCTATGATAGCTATATGTTTAAATGAAGAAGAAAAAAAATACATCTAAGTAAATGCTGCAAGTGGGAACAACAAGCATGGACAAAGAATATCAATGAAAGTGATTTTCATACTCTTTATAAAAAATTGAGTTGACGAATCTATATGTTTTGAGTAATTTTGAATGCCCCAACATGCATTTCATATTTTGTTAAAAAAACAGAGAAATATTCATTTTGTACCTAATGTCCATGTATTTCGAATAAGATAATTGAAATGGTGTTGATGCATCATTTCAATTAAATGTTCGTCATCCATTGGAAAACAAAATTTATCGTCAATGAAACTATCGTTCCTGTCAAATGTACTGTACTTTTATGGTACGGTACCGCTATTGACAATGCACAGCACTGTGACGGACGAGTTTGGACAGGGCGGTTTAAAACTAGGTAAACGATTTCCCACAGGCAAAAATTCACAGCACTGTGCCAGCACGTAACTGTTGTGTGTAAATAGCCCTTAAAAATCTTGACATCTCATTTTTCGAGAAACGATCGTATCTCTTCTGTTATATATAAAATAGCCAGGAAAGTAAAAATAAAATTTTATTTTTTGATGAAATGACAACAATTGTACAGACCATGTAGTTTGTGTGAAGTTCAAATGTATAATATTTTACTAGTTTCCATAATCGTTTTTATTTAGTCAGAACTAAAAAGATTATCTTAACGTTTATATTTTCAATCATTTTATTGCTTGGGTTATATATGAATTCATGTAATTATACTGTATTATTGCTTGTTGATTACATTTTGTGTCTACATTCTCTGCAAGACTGCAAAGGAACATGGCCGGAAATGCATTTCTGACAAATCAAAAGACAACAAAAGTTCTTCTTACGCAGTGAGTAACGTGATTCCTGTATAAATTGATTACGCTATAATTTCACAATTGTTTTATATATACTCATTTTATATAAAAAGAATAAATAAGATCTTAATAAGTTTTGATAAGTCTACAAGATTTAAAACAAAAATTAGCTTAGAGGAAGTTTATCAGATATCCGAATAACATGAAATCATTCTAGAAATTATTCATGTGTTTCATGTGTAAATGGGTTTATGATCTTTGTGTTTTGCATTTGATTAACCGACAAAAAAAACAAAAAAAAATATTTATTTGTTGAAGTTTTTACTTCAGAGCAACAAGCGATCTGCCGAACTAATAAATGATAGTTTCGGGAAGGAAATGAAAAATAGTTAAAAAAAGTAGTAGAAAACACAGAGTTACTGTTTTAACAAAAAACTCTCTATAAGGTAGAGGTTAATATTTATATTGTACGTACAATGCGAAAAATGACCCGTATTTAAAGCGCGAACAATTAGAATTTTTAATTTTTCCGGATGCAAGTTCTCACCTGTCAGTTGAACAATTCAATTTAAGAAAATTTTGTATTTATATAATTTGTAATTGCTCTGATGCTTACTTAATTTAATTGATATATGACAATAAGCAATGTGTAGCTAATAAACCAGATTTTGTGATGAGAAGATATTTATGCTGATAACAATGCTGTTCCTTTCTTAAAATTTACAAGTGTTCATCATTGTTAAAAAATATAAACTTTTCGTTTCTCTGTTACTGCACAATGAAAACACCGTAAATAATTCCATATTTATTGTATTACATTTAAACGCATATTTGCCTTATGCTTGCTATTTTCTGAATCGAAGAAATGATAGAGCATCCGAGTGAACAAAGAAGCGATTTCATCAGCGAACAATACTTAATTGAAGTGTTCAGAAAGCTAATTAATGTTTGCTTTGATAACATTTCTTTCTTTTTTTAGAAGCAAATATCTCTGTGCTGCAGAATATAATTTAACTGTTTTACGATGACTTGCATGTAGATGGTGCAGACAAGATGCAAAATTTTCCAGACAAATAATTTTGCGTGTATCAATTTGGCCCATGTCTCAAAATTCCTGAAAAAGTTGCAAAATGAGTCTTTAGGCGTAATATTTCTATTATTATGCCTTGTGCATTGAATACACTCAGTAGGTCAGTTTTCAGTAGAACGACTTTACAGTTTTTACAACGACTTATTATCCGAGCACTTTTCTAATAATTGACGCCAATCTGATGAGAACTCGTGATTCTTTTCTACTTGCATGTAGAAGCTCGTTATTCCGAATAATTATATCATACTGTAGCAATGTGGTGAACATTATTTATAGTTTCCAACTTGCCAAATGTATAGCAATTTACAGACTTATGCTATTTGATGCAGTAAAATTTGTGAGTTCGGAAACAGGATGTTGCAAAACATTAATTATAAATTTAAGTTATTTATTGTTTATTATATATTAGAATAAATGTTTCATTTTTAAAGAAATGTTAAACTCATTAGAAGCTGCAAAATTCATTTGCATCATTTGATTTAACTATTAAGCTGTACACTAGAAAGTAAATAACCAAAAATATCAAGACCAAATATTTGAAGTTAATAATGCATTGTACTCCGAGAGATCGGAGATCGAATCTAAGCAACAAACGCAAGAATATTTTATGAATTACTTCTGCCGACTTTGCCGAACAACGTCGTTCACTATTCGGCTGCTGTCAATTTTTTGCCGGTCAAATCAATAACACACACGAAAAACGTTAATGTAATGCTCACAATTTAAAAAATAAGAAAAAATTTAAACAGAATAAATAGATACTGTACGAATTAATATATTTATATTAATTTCCTATTACAGAAGTCGAAATTGACAGAACTACCAGTACAGAATAACTAAAGATTTCAAGTTGTTGTTAGAATCGAAGCGTTATTTTGCGAAAAATTTAGAAAAATCTTGTGTATTTCTCCGTTGCGATCATAAAGTAAACATCGCACAGAAAACGGATTGAATATCATCCGTGCTATCAACAACTGACTGAGATATATAACCTCCGAGTACTAAACGATAAACAACCCAGTGTTAAAGGGGCAGAAAGACGATTGTCGATGTATGAATAGAAGGAAGCGCACAACTCTCAAACCAAATATTATCATGACAACGCCATATAATGAGAGTATTACATCATTATATGGTGTACACCTTTGATCGCACACCTGCAGATGCATGAACAAACAGTCGATCGCCTGACCCTTTTCTCCCAAGCTGAATCGATAAAAGGGAGGCGAGAACTGTAGTCGGGGTAGACCAGCCAAGACAGTTTCACACTCGCGACAGCCACCCAGTTCTCAGCAGCTATCCCCAGAACGGCAATCACAGGACGGACTCCACCAACGAAGGAGAATCCGGAACAGTCTAAAGCGGACTTTTCTGTAAAATCGGAAAAATTTTCTATCACAGTTCAATCTCCACAAGACAAATAACCACATCTCTCTCTGAGGTAATTTTGTAAACTCTCTCTCAAGAGCGAATAGCGGATAGAACGAAAACAGAGCTCATAGATATTTTGTCTTGTCGCCTTAGATGTACAGACATAGGTAATTTCAATGGCGCTTCCGCTGTTCGTGCTCCTGACGGGTCCTCCTGGAGGAGAGCCGCCGGCAGGCTGCCCAGTGTTTAACATCAGTAGTTATTGATTTACGGTAGTTTTTAAACAATAGATAAAAAGGAAACGTTTACTAAAAATGTAGTTAACCTAACCAAACCAACTTAACCGAAAAACCGCCATTGAGATTATTTAGGTACACTTTTATTACAAGGTGTACTGTGGTGGCATTTCGAATTACACAAAATTATTTTTTTACACTGGCACCTATTTGTAGTGCATAAATCAGTTTTGCCTAAGACAATCTTGTTTGGCCTGAAATCAGGTTTGGCCGGTAACATATATATATATATAAACAGAATGTAGCATACAAAAAGTGAGTAAAAGGTATTGATGTTTTATGCAAGCAAATCGAAGATGAGTGTAATATCACTTATAATATCGTGTACATTAAGGCACAGATATTTTAGACTAAATTACAGTGAAGTATAAACATACTTACAAATTCATATTGTATTTAAAATGCTACAAAATTATGTGTACACAATGTTACATCATGTTAAATTGTAAAAGATAAAAACAATTATACGTTAAATTTATTTATACTTACGAAATCCAAAAAAATATTCATTCTATCCGGTATTAATGATTTCTTTTCAATTATTTTTGTCCTGTTATACATGTTACAAGAAGTCATATTATAGTCTCTGCACTGAAATATTTTATAATAATAACAATTAGGGTAAATAAATATATTGGTTAATAATATATAATTACAATAATAGTAACAATAAGTTAGCTTAATAAAATTGTACTTAATATCATTGACAAAAGTGAGTCGTACTTGTTATTAAGCGAGTTATTTTTATTAAGAGAATATCTAGTTATGTCGTAGAATACGTAAACAGGTCCGTTAGAGTGTATAATTTTCTAATATATGATAATTTGGTATCACATAGCATAATGATAATCGCTTTGTTAAAGTATGGAATAAAATCCTTTTTTGTTTACAAAGGTAAAGGAGTGATATAAGTGATGAAGATAACAAGTTTGAGCCATTCAAACTAATGTTGTTTTAGTCAATTCAAGTTATCAGTTCAACCAAATGATCGCCTTAAACAAATGGGTTATAAATCTGCTATTATTAATAATTAGATAGTGAATAACTCAGTACTAGAAGTAGGCGTTAATCATTATTTTTTATCTTAATTAATAATTAAGATCGAATTTTGCTCAGTGCTCAGACAATTGTATGACTTTTGTATGTAGATTTTTAAAAAATGTTTTTCCTATATTTTTTTGTGAAATGGAAATGAAAATGGTTCGAATCCCTTCTAAATTAGCGTAATTTAAAAGACAATAGTTCTTTGATAACTCATGAAGAGCTATTACAATTTTTACGAGAATTGAAGACAGCGAGAATGATTGACAAATCAAAATCTACAGATTACTTGTTACTTCAACATCATGATGTTCTGGAAGTTCAAGGAATAGAGACATTAATTTCTGTACTATAAGGGACGGAAGAACAAGTTTTATTGTACAAATAATGATCTGTTTGATATTTTTTACTTAACACATATTTATATTGGACATGATGGCAGAGATCAGAGGAAAAAAAAACTGACCCTCGTTACGAAAATATTACTAAAGGAAATATCAAAATATGTTTTAACATATCATAATATAAAACATTTTGTGATATGAAAAATTAATGCTCATTTTTTATTATTTAGCTGACAGAAGAGTGGCTTACGTGCGAAACGCGTATAGGCCCACAAGATATTCCTGAATAAAGAGTCATGTCAAAGATTTCCAGTTTATATCTATGCACCAAGTTTGACAGAAATATATATTTCATGATAATTAAAAATATCAAGAAGTTTTTTAATGTTTGCAAGTCTTGCCAACAAAAGAAAGACATGGAAAAAAAAGATGTTGTTATAAGACTAATGGTATTTTCACACATGAATTCTGAATCGAAGAAAGCCGAAAAAATCGAGACACACTTACTTGACACACATATATTTCTGCCGCACGTTGCACCTTGTAATTTCTATTCTGATAATGGTAGCAAATTTTGCAATAAGCTTATAGAAGAATTAAAAATAACTAAGTCAAAACTTAAAATTGTACATGTGTAACTAAGGCACAGACAGAGTCAAGAAAGCAATAAAATATATTGACAAATAAGATGCAAGACAAATTATCTACAGCATGGAGTAATTGTTTAACATGACAATATTATAAGAAATATTACAATCTGAGGCATCTGTAAGAATTTTGGTCGTATCCCGATACCTGATGTTGATGGAGGACGAGAAGATGCTAGATCTATTCTTTCTGATGTCATAAAAGAAACTAATCAAAGATTTAATCGATTGGAGACAACAAATGTGCGTCTAAAACAGTTATATCGCAGTAATCAATTTAGTGTGTGTGAACAAAAATCAATACCAATTAACGAAATACTGGGCATTGTGATACCACTTCTATCTTTCGCTACAACCCAAAGCGTTGGCACAGGTCGGGGCTTTAAAACATGCACATGTAAAAATCGATGTGATAGCAAAAGATGTGCTTGTCTAAAAAATAATATTCTATGCAATTTCAAATGCCACTCCAGCATTCTTTGTACTAATACGTACAAATTACTATAATTTTACAGTATTTATTTATTATAGTAAATATAATAATTTGACAAGTTTATCATGCATTTATTTTATTATTCTATTTCATATTCTAATTAACCCTGATTAGTTATTTCATAAAATATTTAGCGGCTCCATCGAATAAATAGTTGAAGTAAGTAATTTTTAATTTATTTTATACTTTACCTAAACCACCCAAGTATTCTGTAATATATTCATTCAATACTTTAACGGTAACTTATATACAAATAACGTATCATCAATCGAATGAGGCTAAAGCAATAAAACAGTTTTTAAAATGGCATGTGATGCATGCATGGAACACAAGAAAAAAAACTGTTAATATGGCCTAGATCATAAAGAACTGAAGTATATTCGCTGTAATTGTTCAGAGTATAAGCATCTTTGTTAATTAATGCATACAATATTAAACTTTTTAAAAACAAGAGGTTGACATTTGCTAGAAGATAATCTATTTTTCTATACAGTAAAAACTTGAAAATAAATTGATTGAAATGTTTGAAACTAAAATGAACTGTAACTAAAAAAATCATCTGAATCGCCTAATTTAAAAAACGATGAATGTTTCTAGATAACACATTTTTGTGCGGACACAGAAATACATCTAAATTTGCAAATAATAGCAGAAACATAGGAGTAATCTATGCAGGGTGATCAGTTTCAAAATTTGAAAATAAAATTGCACATATTTTAAGACTCATATATTTAACAAGATCAAGAAATTTTTTGCGGCTAGTTGGAAGTTAAGTAAAATAGTAGATCAAATAGTTGATATCAGGTAGATTGCTGTTTTTATCTTAAAATAATCGTAAAACATGTCATACCAGACAATACATACTGTTGGAATAAATAAGTATTAATTGTGCAAAGGTTCAGCATATTGCAAAATCACTGTACATTAAACTTTTAGTTACGAAACTTTTGGAAAGATTTAAGACACTTTTCAATGATGATACGAGTGAACAATAGTATACGAAAGACTAAACGTATGAGAAGTGGAAAAAGCTTACTGATGGTGAGTAGATAAAACCATAAAAAAGGCACTTGGAAATGGTTTATCCCTTGTCAATAGATTGGTTTGTGGCATTTTCTCAATTATTTAAAGAGAGACTTACGTATTAAGAAATCAGTTTCTTGTAAAAAATTCTCCGGGGAAAACTTTTTCTCTCTGGCAAATTGCCCATGTGTTGCTTTGAATATATCCAAGTGATTCTACAATCCGATAAATGTACAACATAAGCTTGTTGTTCTGAGAACCCTAAACCGAATGTTCACAAGCCACAACAAGAAGTGTTTATAAGCATCGACTTCTAGATATTTTATTTTTGTATTATATTACTAATTTTATATAAAATTATAGACAATACTAGAGCAATTTGAGTTTTCATTACTACATTGAAATAAAACAATAAATTTTTTTACTTCGATGAGATATGACAGCTCGAGATTTTAGCGATCTGCCAGAAAGCATGCTTCCAGAGAGGAGTTTTGATGAAAACTGTCTTCCTTTAAGTGTGTTATCGTGATAAAAACCATGAAATATCTACCTGGCTAGCCAGAAAGTAAAGATCGGTGGCTTTGTCACTGGCAAGTGATCGGCAAATTAGAAATGTAATAAATTAACAACGTTATTTTGAAGATATTAAAAAGACTGAAAATATTATATACTGTAAACTACTAATAATTATGTAATTAAAATTTATAGGATGAAATGTTTAATCAGTTGAAATAATTAAAAAATATTAATAACTTACAATTTTGACGTAACTTTTTTCTACTTCTATTAAAGAAGACTTATCAATTTTCTCAGTAAACGCAAAACGTCGATCTTCAGAATTATAAAAGAAAGTCACTTCAGGGAGATTAAGTCTTTCCTCCTTTATAACATGCAAAATGTATTCGTTATAAATGAATTTGTTTTCAATAGATTCTGAAATTAAAAAAAAATTTACTTATTTGTAAAATTACTTCTATCAAAAAATTGAAAATATGTATATAAATGAAATCTTATTTGTTTGTTTTTTATAATAAAATTTATCTTTAAACTGATCAGTACTGAAGTTTGTACCGATATTTCTAAGAACCTGGATCGACACTAAGCTAAATACTACCTAAAAACATTGTTTTATTTTTTATATATAAATCAATTTCTGTTTTTTTTAATTATTAAACTCGATTCGAAACACCTAAAGACTCGAATACTCAAATAAATTTCTTTTTCAAAACAATTTCCGTAAAAATAACGATCTTACGTATTTAAAATTTTTCTCTTATAAATCCGAGTAACGCCGTATATATAAGCTGTTCATAAATAAAAGAAAATTTAAATTGTCATAAAAAATAAACTGTTCATATACAACCTTTCGCAGAAGTTGAAAGAACTCAACCCACTTTATTAATCCAATTTATTACTGTATTTAGTAAATTTGTTGCAGATTTATCAGAAAATATTATCTTCCTGATGAGAAAACGTTTTTTAACAAAAATCCAAATTTTAACACGAGAATTTAAGAATGGCTAATATGAAACAGTTTTTCTGTAAACAAGCTCTACAAAATGAGAAATTCTAATTAAAGATAACAAATATTATTATATAAATTTAATAATTAATATCAATTAAATCGGTTTACAATAAAATACTAAAAATAAAAATTATTCTTTTTCTAAAAGCAAGTAAAAACTACTTTTATTTAATCCGACTTCGAGGGACTGTACACGCTAGATAGACTAACTAATAATGAAAGAAAACTCCTAAACTTTCATTATTACCAGCTTTTTTATTTTTGTTTTTTTTTTACAATTCACTACAGACAGAAAAAGGGAATTGCAATGGAATCGGTCATTGGACCAAAATTGGCTTACATTAGTATGATAACAATAAACGAAAAGATATCAAAATTAAAAGGTATTAACTATTACAAAAGCTACGTAGATGACATAATAATAATATACGATTAAAAAATAGTTAAATAAAAAGATATTGAAGATCGTGCTAACAGACTACATAAAGACATAAAATTTACAAGCGAAGAGGAATTACAACAGGAAATGAAGTTTTTAGACATAGTTATATAGAGGAAGGAAAGAAGAATGTTATTTCTTAAGTACGAAATACCATGCAATATTAAAAAGACTATAAATTACAAATTTTATTGTTTCATAAAGAATAAAAAGAACGTATTTATTATGAAATTAAAGATCATCAACAAAACAACTTTGCAGGAAGATAGAGATATAAAAATAAGACATTATAAAAAATTTATGTTAAATGATTACGCTAGGAATATTCTCAGTAAGTGGCATAATTCATATTTCAATTATAAATTTAATGTAAAAAATGAAGTAAAAAATATAAGTTATGTAAAATTTCCTTATGTGATTATTTGAAAAATATAAACCAATTTTTAAAAATTGTTCTATATGTATAGTTGCCAATCAAAAACACAAGATATCAAATGTGGTTAACTTTATAAATAATGGCGGTACAAATGTGACTGGAGACTAACTTAGAACTGCAGGAGTAGTTTATAGACTGTAATGCACCTGTTAGAAACCAAATTATTACATCTGAGAAACGGGACAAAGACTCGAAGTGAGGGTAAAAAAACACGAGGCAGCGGTCAGATTGAAAAGGAAGGAATCAGCGTGGTTTTTACATTGTAATAAATTTAATTGTAATATAAATAATAGAATTGTAAAAATACAATATAAAAAAACAAATTGTATCGAAAGACGAATCATCGAGCATTTTTGCATCATCGCGCATGCAAATGTTATAAATTTAAATACCGGGGTGAATGTCTCTGCATGCTGGGAGAAATTTACTTGACATAAAAGAAGCGGAGTGAACGATAATTTGATGTATTTACTGAAGAGGCTTACGAAGTTAAGCGAAATGTATCTGGAGTATATCAATTTTAAAAAATAACAGGAAAAAAATGGTAGTAAAGAAAGTTTAGGAGATTTGTTTCATTATCAGTTGGTCTATCTAGCGTGTACAGTCCCTCGAAGTCGAATTAAATCAAAGTACTTTTTATTTGTTTTTTGAACTAAGAATGATTTTCATTTTTAACAAATATTAAATAAATTATAATTTCCATAAATTATCAGTTATTTTAAAATTTCTACTGAACAGCAATACCTTAGCAAAACATATATCTTTTAAAATAATCTTACATTAGCGAAAGTAAAATAAAGAATATAAAGTAAATTATTTACAAATATTAAATTACAGTTCACTTTTAAAAGATTTATTAATATAACATGAAGTAAATATACACTCAAACCTGTTTTTGTGCAGTGGATAGGGACCGCATAAAAAAGTCGCACGAAACTTCACGAGTGGCTATTAAAAATAGTTTTCGCAACACAATTAAAAATATATTTTATTATGCGGTAAATAGAAAACGCATAAAAAAGCTCACGTAAAAATAACTCGAAACCGTACAAAATAACTAGAAATTGCTTTTTTAACTCTTTGGGCTTATTTCTGCCATCCCTAATAAGAAAAAAATCCTCTAAGAATTTTATTTTTTATATTAATTAATTATTTCCACTTAAATACGAATCTAACATTAAAAAGTTAAAAATAATCATAAAAATGATTTTATTTGATAAATATAGCTGCAAAAAGTGTTATTTCATTTCACAAGGCAAGAAATTTCACACTCACAGTCTAAAGCCGGAGGGGAGCTAACTTACCGCATCAATTCAAATATAACATAATATTGTGCTATTAAAATGAGAGGGGACCAAAAAAAACGTATGAGAAAAAAAGTGACAAAAGCTGCTAATGTCATATAAAACATCTAATAGAGTTTTAAAAAATTTACAGGAGTCAATTATGTTCCAATTTGATTGAAATTTTCTTATAATGCACAAAAAATCGCACAAAACAAATCGCATAAATAAAAAAATCGCACAAAACAAATCGCATAAATAAAAAAATCGCACAAAACAAATCGCACAAATAAAAATAGCACAGAACAAGATCGAACAAAAACAAATTTGACTGTACAAAAATTCAGAATTATTAATAAAATTATCACACAAACCAACTAGTTACGTTTACAATATTTAAAAAATATATATTTTTTCATTTTTACTTATTTTCGAAATATGTAATAATTGTGACTTATTGCAATAAGTCACAATTATTACATATTTCGATTTATTGCAGAATGCATTTATCCTATTAGAATTTTCATTGCACATTATCTGAAATATTATTTAATCCGGATAAATTATAAAGAATCAAGCGAGACATATTTCAGATAAATCATGTTAATTAGTACATTGTCTATCACATGCAATATTACCTAGCACATTGTATAATTCTATCACATCATCATTAAGTTTCATGTTTACAATAATGTAATATTTACTTTGAATAAAAAGAGTTATTTATATAACTAATTATTATAATAAATAACATATCCAAAATACAAAAATAATTTCTAATATAAAGGATAAAGACACATTGCTGTAATTGACACAAAAAGTCAGATTTATATTCTATAAGTTATCATTTTTAATGAAAAGAAAATTTCTTTTTATATAGTAAGAAAAATGTAAAAAAATACTTACTCTCAAGAGAACGGTTACAATAATACTGATTACAACAAGAAATCAGTGCAAAACTTAGCTCCAATTGAAGTATCATGTCAAATATTGTTCTATATGAAAATAAAGTAAGATCATAAACAAGAGTTTAATTATTTAAAGATTTAAAATGAATATTAGTGAATGGCGATGTTTTTATGGTGTGATTTTGTAACTTAAACGAAAAAACAATTTACAAAAATGTTTACAGAACGGTCAAATATAAAAATATATGGAGACATGGATATTGTATTTTGTATATGTACCGTATGTATGTGATACATATGTATGTATCTTCTACCGTATGTATCACATACAGTAAAAGTTAATTAGTCCATCATATTCGAGACCACAATAATACTTTTTACTTGTTGCACAAAACTAATAGATTAGAGTCTTTTCAGACTGTAATCTATTAGTTTAGTCTTTTTCTCCTGTTACAAAGTAACAGGCAGTTCCTAGTAGAATGTCTACCAAGGAGACACTTTCCGACCAAGTTTCAGAACTGGTTTGTAGCTACTTTAACTCACGCTTTTGTATTTTCCAGGAATATGTGTTATAAAATCTGAATGATTCATACATTTGTGTAAATTTTAGTAGCAGAGCACACCAGTGTATACTCTATAATCAGTCCGAAAATGATGCAGTTTAAGGGTAAGTTGTTAAAAATAATTGTAAATAACTATAAAAAAATAATGAAACAGATACTGCATAAAATCAAAGATAACGAAAATTATTTTGCATATAAAATTTTGTAGACATATCATATCGGAGTTAACTATCGAGTTAACATACCGAGTTAACTATCATTGTGCACAAATGATATAATATAGTAACCAACACATGGTAAGAATAATAGCATGCGGAAAAATAGTAAAAGAATTTCGGATTATTGACAACTTTTTAGAGGATGCCGGATTATCTGAAAATTCTAGATTAACAGGTGCCGGGTTAATGAATACCTATATAATGTTGTATATGTATTTACAGTGAAATAGTCTGTATACACTTGTTTTAAGTTTACGTCAAGTGAAAACTGATCGATTCGAACCGGAGAAAATGTCGAACATATGGATTAAGACACAGTCAAACATCTTAACTCAAACTTTTAAAACTGTTTCGCCCCAATAGGATTTGGTACAGTAGTTTCATAAACTTTAAAGAACCTAAATTTATTTAAAATAATTAACTATATTTTGTCGAACACACTAAACGTAAACTTTGTATACAGCACTGGAACCACGTATCACAAGAATAATCATCATATCACGTGGCAACAGATATAGGCTAATGGCTTCTACATAGCGAGTCTGACCTAAACACTGTGACTTCCGATCTAACGTAATTTTTTCCAACAATCTTTTTCAGTTTTATTTGCTTGTTGATTTCTCAAACGAGCTGACGCCTATAACAAATGATTAGACTTTTAAGAACGTTATTTGAAAGTCTCTGTTTATGTAGAAATTTAAGCTTATGCAGCAAAATTTTATAAACAAAGATTGTAGAGCGTCTTTTCGTGAAAAAAACTTATAAAACAGATGGATTCATGGCGAATAATCAGACATTAAAAAAAGTATATTTTTATAAAAAATTCACTAAGAAATGAATGGACGAATTATTCAGAAACGCATTTCTCGAAAACTTTTTAAACAACTCGATTGAGCTTTCTCGAAATTTTAAACAACACCGAGACATTGACATTGTCTCGAAATTTCATTAATAAGTGTAACTAAAATATTGTATGAATAGTTTATTACTGATCAGCAATAAATCTTGCGCAGTTGCAGAGAATCTTCGTTTTTAACGAAAATCTCCATAAATCGAAAACTAAATTTCGTCTCCTGATTGATTCGAGATAACTATTTTTTATCCATTGTATAATATTTAATGGTTATATTGTATTTATATAATAGTTATATATATAATTATAACAAATCATTAAGATTGACGAAAATATCGTATCAATAATGTTGAGAAGCAAACCATTGCGCAAAATCTGGATTGTTACCGAAAACTTCATAAATCGATTTTTCTCTCACTGACCGAGTTAACTAATGTCTATTGTACAACTTTTATAACAGGTATGTTGTGTTTATATATATAACTATTATAAAGTGTTATTTTAAATTTTAAATATAATACTATAAAATACTCACATGCTGCATAGGACACCACAAATGACCGAAATGTATTTCAGTGTAGTGTGTTCTAAGAATGTAACAAATTGATTTCTCTATGGTAACTCACGTACTTCTTTTCATAAAAAAAACATTAATTGATATTCACTTTTAACTAATCGAAAATGTTTCGAATTATATTTTACAATTCTAATTGTATTTTATTTAAATGTTTGATGAAAATTCAAAATGCTGTATTCTTTGTTTCAAAAACAAATTAAACGGTTTTATAAGCAGCCGTTTGTTTCTTTAAAGTTTTATTTATTTCTTACATTACAATGTAAAATTTGATTATGTATTTATTATCGATCAATCAGCGAAATTTTCGTGATATTATTTTCTGCGCACCATTGTTTTATTTTCTGTCCACCATTTTCTGCATTGTTTTATTTAATGAAAGTTCGAATTTTTCTATAATTAGCATTATTAAGAATCATTTTGAATCTGTATAAAAAAATTTAATTTATATAGTAAAAAAACGGCAAACCAACAATCACATTTCAATCCCTACTTGATCCATTTTAAATATGTCGAGAACTTCATATTCTACTCGGACGCCATTATTTTTGTCTTGGCGGAATCCACCACATATAAGAAAAGAAATGTCTATTTAATACCTACTAAGCAAACAAAACGAAAATTTTGAAATATTGTTTAAAAACAAATGGCTGTCTACATTAGTGATTCTCAACGTTTTTTTTCGTCACGGTCCACTTTTAATAATTTAAAAATTTTGTGGAACACACGCTTACATCGGTATGTACTGCAGAAATATTGGTGACATTATAACAGTGATTTTTAAACGCAGTTGGTTATTTAGGAACCATTTCTAAACGTCTTGGTAACTACCAGCAGTTACCAGTAACACCGGTTACAATTTTTAAAGGCGCCTTAGGTAGGTAGAACTGATTGAACTACTTGTCAAACGTCACTTATGTATTCGCGGTGGTGGAACACATCGAAAATTTCACGGCAGAGTTGTTAAGAGTCTGATCTACACATTTTTTGTCTTTTAATTTTTGGTTCGAATTACGTTATTAAAAATGAAGAATTTCGTAGTTTATAATAAAATCGTCTACTTTAAAATTATTTAAGTTTACAAAACGTAATTGTACTGGGATTTACGTGAAAAGTGAACAACAGCTAAATCATGCTTTCAGGACACGTTTTTTGAATGTGAAAACCAGTTATTTTATTATAAACATTTATTTTAAGTTATTCTTAGAAACAAATTCACTTTTGGAAAACTGTTGTTTTTAATATATATCTGCTGTTTATAAACACGCAATAAATGAACTGATTGGCAATATCGTGTAGAAAGAAACGTTAGTTTTATAAATCGATTCTTACTATGACAACATATTCATGCGGGGAAGCTATCCCCGCAACTATGTGATGCGGAGAAGCTGCCATTCGTAGATTACGTCGCATTCGCTTAAAAAACTAATTAAAAACATATAAAAGGAAATGAAATGATATAAAAATAGTTTTTACATAAGTAGTATGGAATTAAACGAATCAAATATAATGTGATACGTGCATATTTACAAATTATAAAAAGGTGAATTCGAATATAATATGAATATAAATACAATAAAATAAAACAAATTTAATTCAATAAGATCTGTTTATAAAATGGCAATATATTTTATTTATACATATGTAATAACGAAGATGTAGAGATATGGAAACATTTCTGCAAACTTGAACTCTGTATAATCAATAAATATTTTATGAAACAACGAAATGTGCATTTCAATTTAAATTTTTTACTTTATTCAAGCGTATTTTAAAACGCGCAGATTTAAAACATGATAAAAACAATTTTATAACCGAGGCGAAAATAAATTACAAGAAAGGTATTAAAAGTAAACAGTTCTTACAAAATGATTCGTAAATATCAAGGACGGCATTCTGTTCAATACAATCAAAGAGTAGCCTTGACTTCTGACCCACTTCTGACAGGGAAAGGAGTTTTTGTTTACGTAGTAATAAAACACTTAGCGCGTTGTTGTCATTAAGGGTGGGGAGTAGGTGGCAGCTCATATGACAACCTGTTGCTAAAATAATAAACTTTTACTGACCTTGACACACGATCTACCTTTCTCCCATTACTAAGTGGGAAGGAGTTGTTTAAAGAGTAATAAAACACTTGGCAGTTTATTAAGTGACTTCTTCCGCTCTACTCAGATTACTGCAAATGCAATACAAACTTGAAATTGACCCAGGATCTATTCCTTTCAGATTACAAAAAACCGATGTCAATAGAGATAGTCTATTGGCAAGTGAAACGTGATCTGTTTATTTTAAAGCTGTATCGTCTCAAATTACAGGAAAATAAACGTAAATAAAACGTTATAAAGAAAGAAAAGTATAAAAATAACAGATAAAATCATAATTTCTGCTAATCAGTGGCGGAAATTTACAATTAAAAAAAACAAACGACCGATGCTTCGAACCCAGCATTAGGCAAGTGATGAGCGATTAGCTCATCACTCATCAAAATCTTTGATATAATTCGTTTTTTCTGTATTTACACTCAACTTACGTAAAATTATTGTATTATGCTGTTTATATTTAATTGCTTATCTTTGTTTCTGTTTTCTAAATTAAATTTCTCAGTAAAATACTCGGAAACTGTATATTATAAAAGGCACACAAATTAAATGGCTTAATTTTCACAATATCAACTTAAAATGGAAAAATCATTATTAAATAATTATTATTTATTTGTGTATATCGACTTTTTTCGAAGAAATAATTATTTATTGTAGTTTATGTAAGCTGAAAATTATTTTGTTGTCTTTGATGAAATTTGTTTCAATTTACTAATTTGTACACATACAATAAATTTTAAAGATATTTTTTCATATTTCTTAGTGTCAGCTTTCGGTCATGTGATCAAATTGGCAGCAGATTTCTTATAGTAATCTTTGTCATATCTTATTTGCATATTTAAAATAGTACATTACTAATCTTTATTAAACAGATCTAGACATTTAATATTATTTAAATTTGACTGGATTAGTAAAATAATTATATAAAATTTCTTGTGTTTTGCAGAAAAACTTCAATGCCACGTGAGGTAAGAGTCATCCATGGTTTGCAAGAGATTTTGCACAGCGATCTTTTTTATACCTAATTTGCATAATTATAATGGTAAGTTATTAAACTTTACTAAACAGATTTAGTTATTGTGTAGTAATTAAATTCATTGGGTTTCATAACAGAATTTTTTAAAACTTTCAGCGTTTATTCAAAAACTTTTCATCACATAATGACATTGGACAGGAGCCATTTCATTTTGTTTATTGTATATGATGAGTTTGTGCCAGATTTCGTAGAAAGCGGTTTGGTGATTATATATTTTCATTATCTTTTAAAGTTCACTGCAATAAATTTTTATTACATGGATCAATACATTTCGTATTGATTTTAATGGATATTTTAAGGCGTAAAGTGTACTGTGAATTTTTTCCAAATTCGAAAAGAAAAGTTGAAAATAATTTATTTTTCGACAATTAGCAAGAACTGATCCATAGATATAATACTTGGATATAATTAGAAGTATGTATTATTGCACTACTAATTTATTTGTGCGTATAATTATCTAGTTCTAGTTTTGAAACATTTATGTTTTTACTGTTTATAAGCGTGTTATTTAGACATGTCTACCAATTTAGTGCTAAAACGTAGAACTACATCAATGAAAAATACAAACTTCATATAGTAAGTAGTCTTTTATTAGAAAATTAATTTGTTGGTAGATTTTTTTACATTTTAATTGTAATTAAATGAAACTAAATGGATGTGAATATAGAAAGAATACGTAGAATATGACAAGACTAATATAAAAAAGTATTATTATGTATTTTTGAATCAGAAAATGTTAGCGAAATTTATAATTTAACCATTTAATTGTGATCATTATGGCCTAATGATTATATCGAAATTATTATATAGTTATATTTGTAATCACAGTAATAAATTATGTAAAATTCAGTCTTAATATAAAAACACATCATTCGAATAGTAATGGTGCTTAAAATATTTACAGGATTAATTGAAGTTTTCGAATTTTGTTTGAAGAAACTGATGAAGGCAAAAGTATCGACAGTTGTATAATGAACTGAATTTAAGTAAATTAGTTGATTTGTATGTTTTGATGAAGTTTTTGTAATATTACGATATACGAACTTTTGATTTTGTAAGTTGTATAATACTAAAAATTAAAGTTTTTTATGTTACTCTCCTACTTAATGATGTATTTTACTGTTTGCAAACTAAATAATACTTATTAAAATGAGATTCAAGCTTTATAAAGTACTACGAATATTAGAGAAGACCGTATTACTATAAAATACTACGTCTTACTACGGCTTACTCTAATTTTGATGTTACAAGAAGTAGGTCAGACAAGGATCATTAGACTGAGGACGTAGGCTGTTTAGTTTTTCAGAGTTGTATGAATGCTCTTGCGGTAGCGTGATTTACAAGAGTCAACCTACTTTTTTTGACACGAACCAATTAAGAATATTAATTTTTTCAACCAATCAGATGACTGCGGAAGGCTTAAATTCGATGTATGTGGATAGATGGCTGTCTAAAATTTTATATTTATTGTAATTTATTTTCTTTTATTATAATTTCTCGAGAACTAAAGAATATTCCAAAACAAAGTTAGAGAATTCAACTGCTCGTGAAAATTCCAAGATTTTACAAAAAATGGTCCAGGTATTTCATAAGAATTTTTTACGGATATAGTCGTCCTTCACCATTGCCACTCGATCGCTTTGGGCGATTGTACTTGTTCCTCACTGTTAAGAGGTTAATCAGGTGACAGTTTTTCTACTACATAACTATAAAAGCCACTTCTCTCTCTATCTCAGGGGAGACGATCATCTCTCAGGATCGAGTCGCTGTGGATCTATAATTTTACTTTTCTGCCTAACTTCCAATTGCCTACGGATTATATAAAAATATACGGATTATCAGAGAGATATGGAACCAACTTTTGTGAACTCTCTCTTTCTTCTTTGCGTATTAAAGATTAATAAATCCTCTCAATGATAGATTTTCGTAACGTTCATTAGTTATCAAATAATTGTTGTTTCTTTGTTAATTGGTGTCTTGCTTTGCTTGAATATCGCCTGTTTCCATACCGACGACAACTCCTCCCTCCTACTCTTGACCTGACAAAAACTTATTCCCATCCCCTTAGGAAACACCACAGAAAAATAAGCCATCTCTGACTTGGTAGCCTAAAAACAAACGGAGGTACGATGTCGTCCTACCTCCTCAGTACTCAAAAATTCAATTCATCGAAATTCTTTGCTGATAGTTTAGATATAAATGTTTTTTGTGCATAAAATGAAGCAATAAATAAATATTGTGGTCCATCATAAATTTGGCAATTTACAACATGATGTCGAATGCTTAAATTCGTTTATTTATAACTAAAAGTATTCTTGAAATTTCATCAAAAAATGCATTTGCGAGAATACCTAATTGGAATACTTATGCAAGGAAAAAAAATTGTACAAATAATGCAAATTGTATTAGCAAAATTAATTTTGAGAATTTTTGTCACTGTTATTTCTCGCACACACAACGCGATTTCTCGCAGAGTATAATGAGACATCGCTGAGTTTAATAATAAATTGCCTCATCTTGTTTCAAAATAAGGCTAGAATCAAACTTTTTCTTGAAAAAAAAAATGTTGGGAGAAAAGAATTCATAGCGAAAAAAATGCTCGCGATGGTGACGATTGACAATAGCGATTATCGCGAACTTGTGTTTTTATCCGATTTCTTTCTACTTGAATGGTCACATGGATTCTGAAACATCGGCACATTTTTGACTATTTTTATCGAATAAACTCGGCGCGCACTAAAAACGTTATTTATTGCATGTTTCGCAGCTTGAAGAAATAGAAGAATTTGAATTTTTTTAAATTTATTGAAAAATTTCAGAATAAAAGCAATAAGAAATCCTTCAAAGGGCATCTCATACAATCCACGCGATCATAGAACGGATACTAGTGACAGCACAACTTGTTCAATTGCATCCATATGCATGTTCAAACACGCTCTCAGAGCGAGTATTATAGAAGGGATGAAATTACAAAGAGCACGTACACATCAAGTAGGAACTTGTAAATCACTCATTTATGTATGTTAGGCTCAACGACTGAAATCGCTCATTGAGCGAAAAAAACGACCACAACACGTTGAGGTCATTCCAAAACGGCCACGAAGCGAAATTCGGGTCATGGCATTCATGATATTTGACCACTATGTGTCATGGTGATTAAGAAAAGTCATACGCGTTCTGAATGTTAGATGATGCATTCACAATACGAGGGATCGGTTGTAAGTTGTGAACGGACGAATTGTAAACATTTGCAGAGTTTGTATTGTGTTCATTTTTAACCAGTGATTCCGTTTCTGGTATAACCTTTTCTAGAGTAATCTTAACCTCTCAGAGTAATGTTTTGGATTGTCTTATATTTATGGAAATCTAGAATAAAACTACTTTTTATACACATCTCATGCTTTGTTTAGGAGCTCACAAGTGTTCAGAGTGTCATGAATATGTTCAAGTTATCTGTGGAGAAAGCAACGAGAATGAGGGATTTGGTGCAAATGTTACTTGCAAGCTCTGTTTAAGAAAGAAAAGCATCAATGCTGAGAAAAAAATATGCCAAATCCGGCATAGAGAAAGAAACACATAAAATGATTTCATTATCCAACTCAAAATTCAACTGCATTTTCTGCAGTTGAAATTGGTTCGAATGTTTTAGTTAGTGTGCCTGATGTTGACAGGAAACGTGCAGCTCCAAGAAATGTTTCAGTTGTTGTTATAAGCATTAATCCAACAGCTCTCTATCAGTTACAAACAAAAAAGCTCTTCTTGATCGACTTTATGCTTCTAATAAATTTACAATTTTTCAGAATAACTTTATTAACATTCAGAATGTACGCTCAACTTCATTAACACTTCGCTCAGCATCCACGTTAACAACTGGAAGTAAGCAGGAATTTGTAATGTGTCACTGTAAAATATACTGTATTGATAAAAAATGCAAATGTCGCTCAAAGAACATAAAATACAACTCGAAATGTCACGGTAATAGTTTCTGTAAAAATAAATAACTCTGAAAGATTTTCGATTCACATAAAAAAGACTGATTTATTAATACAAGTTCCTGACAAAGTAATTATTTTTAGAAAATTATTTGTTAGAAAACGTTGACATGTCGAGCACTCCGCAACAGATTTTCACAAATGATTACATGTTGTTGGAAAGTAACCAAGTAACCTAATTTAACCAGAACGCGTCGTGGTCAAATATCATGAAAGCGACGACACAAATTTGGCTTCGTGGTCGTTTTGAATTAGCCACAACGCATTGTGGTCGTTTTGTTCGCTTAATGAGCGATTTTGGTCTTTGAGCTTAACATGTACACGTCATACATGCATGTTCATACCAGTCGCTATAAACGCTGCGACATAAAATATTAAAAATAGTTGTATTACATTTTTTATACGGTCAGTATTTGTATAAAATTAGTGCAATGTAATAATATAATATTTAAAAAAGTTTACATTTATAATTATTACAGTCAAAATTCAATTAGTAATAGTAAGGCTTACAGTTATTAATCCTTTGGGTAGGGAGTCGATAAATATTAATTTTATTTACATTTACTTTTAGGGAGGACTCGGAGTTGAGAAGGTTGAGAATCGCTGCTCTACCTGATAGTTGTTTTATTAACCATGGCTGGTTAAAGTGACACTCTTTCGAAATATAAGAAATTTGTTCAAAAAATTTCACTATATTTAATAAAATCTTGCTATAATTATACTAATTTTTACACTCATTAGAAAACCATAAATTTCTACTACCTGTCGTAAAATGGCACTAGGTAAACGTTTAGACACGCGGTGTTTTTCGGACTTTCTTCAGTCTAACGCAAAAACTGAAATCCGTTTTTTATGAAATGTTTTTCTGGTTGGAACCGGTCCCTAATTAATTATTAGATGTTATATCGTCTTATTTTAGCAATTTAGTTCCAATCAGTAGATCCGAATTTCTACATAATATTATTTAATTATCAGTCATTTAAAGGCATGTGCCATCGTTTATGTATCCTGTATTACGGATAGCATTCGCATATATGAATATCTATTAGTTGTGTGACAAATAAGTTCAAAAATAAGAAAAGAAAAACGGGTGTGAGTAGAAAAAACAACACAAAAGCTTCGCAGAAGCTGTCTACATCTATTAACTTGTCTACCAATGACGCCACTACAAAATCCAATTTTAAGAAAATAGAAAAACGTTGGATATTCTGACAGCTTTGATAATCCATCATTTAACAGTAGTCTGGCATTTATGGCAGCAGTAGCCATAAAGACCAGACTACTTTTAAATGATATTGGAATGAATCAATCTAATTAAAGGTAAAGAGCAGTAATTACTTTTACACGCAATAAAAGATATATTGGGTCATTTAATAATGCTGTACGGTACTTAAACTATATTTTCGACTTTGTACTTCTGATATGTTGTAGTTTATGTAATATAGTCTAGAACATAGCAAAAATGTCTAAGATATGAACTTCAAATTTATCGTATTATTAGCTTCTCTTTCACTTACTTTCAGGAATGTAATCGTAAATTAAAAAGTGCCAGGGCTGTATCATTCGTCCCGAGCTTTAATCGTTGCAGTCTGTGGAAATTTTGGTGGCAAAGTGTGAATTTCTTGTGCAATAAATGACCTAAATGTGCAATAAATATTCAATATTTTGGCACATTTTGCACAATTTTTAATCAGCGCAAAATTTCAACTGTGTAAGAAGTAATTTTTTCCAGTTTTTTGGTCGAAAAACATAGTCTGATCTAATTTTGATGTTCCGAAAGTACACTACAAGTAATAAGTTCTCATTAGATAATCCAGCAACGGACTGTTTAACTTTTCAACAACATTTAAAATTTTGGTGGCGCCATCTATCACCGTATTTTATTTTAAAATTTTTATATTTTTAACTACCGTAATATGGTAAAAATCTTAATGATAATAAGGAGTAAATTTGTCATTAAGTTCGATTCTACTGGAGATTCACAAGCCTTTTTTTTTATCTCTCTGTATTCGACCTTTACTTTCGATAATTTAATAACTTCTATTTTTCAAATAAACAAACTGTTGTGTAAAAGTTCAGATATCTTCCACAAAAATTGCGGTTGTTATTAAGCTTCAAACACAGTCAAGAAATTCCTGTTACACACACTAAGATTTATACATACATAAATTACCCCCTCCCCATTTTTGTATTACTTTGACGTTTCAATTTGTCCTAAGACCGAAAATGTAAGAACTTGAGGGGTGATTTTTTGTCTGATCGCCGTACTTTTCCAGTATTATATATAACAGCTGGGAAAGTGAAAATTGGGATAAAAGCATCCTTTGTTTGTTTTTTTAACAAACATATCACTTTGCGCTGAACTAACATATATTTATTAATTTAAAATATACGTTTCTAAATTACTATCTGCACGGTCTAAAATAAATGATTAAAGAGTGGTTTTCCGAATGAAATAAACTAACAAATAGATTCGATAAATAGTAGTATATTTAAATAACTAAAATCCGTTACATATAGCCCACCAGAGAAAACGGAAAAATCATCAGTGAATGTGAATCGGGGGTTCGTGTCTAAGCAACAAGTCTGTCTCGTGGAGTTATTTGAATTATTTTTCACGTGTCTAAGAATTAAATATAAGCTAGTTTTTCATAAAAAGTCAGCCGCAGTGACAGATTACCAGGTGTTGTCTTTTCAGGAAACAAAACCAATTTATAAAACAGTTAATATTCATACAAAATAATCTTTATACTTACGAATAACTCTAATCTTTAAATCAGGAATAACAAACAGAGTTTTTCAATGACCAGAAGGTTTCTAACTTCGCTCAGAAAGTGAAGTAAATAATGAAAAGTAGAATATATAAATAAATGAACTGAAGTAATTACCTGTTACGGATCAGTAATGAGTTAAAATTTATGAATACTTTTAATAAAAATTTTTTATTGGATATTTGTTTTATGTCATTTGCAATTAAAATAAAGAGGAAGTTAATTAATCGTTGCGTGACATTATCTAATTTTGTATTCGAATGTTTAGGATTAATATTATTTTTAAAATAAATGCAATTTTCATAAATTTATGTCAAGGTTTTATAAACTTTTGAAGATAACAATAGTATTTATCGCAGTTCTTCAATTTCTTGTTAGCACACCATGTATTTATATACAGAATGGGCCAACGAAAACAAAACAGCAGAGTGTTCTTGTTCGTCGAAGCAAATCGCTCGGACAGGTCAATTTTATTCTCGAGGGGACATCTCTTGCAATAACGTTTTTGCGATTCTGAATACAACAGACAACAAAAATTTTTAAAAGCTTACTTATTTTGTATTAACTAAGCAAACATTTATTTCGAAAAAAAAATGTTTGTTTAGTTAATATTCAAAATCGTAAAAACTTTATTGCAAAAGATGTCCCCTCGAGAATAAAATCGACCTGTCCAAGCGATTTGCTTGGACGAACACGAACACGCTTCCTTTTCGTTTCGTTGGCCTACCCTGTATAGGTACAAATGTATGAAAGAATATATATGTTGCTATATACTAGTTTACTTTGACAGGTTAAGGTAACGCAACACAAAGGCGATCAAACCAAAAAGATTCTTTCTGATTCTGACATTCTATGATAAAGCAGTCTTTACTTAAATGTTAGACACCGAAGAAAAGTCAAAAATTCCATGCAACCATCTGTTTGTAAGTCATTAATGCCTTTATATTTTTGTGTGAGAGTAGCCATATAAAGTTTTCCTAAATTTTTTAAAGGTTATGCTAAATAACAGGCAGTTTTTGTACAGTCCTCTTGACAATATTTCATAGACAAATCGTCTGTGTTTTTGCATGAGAGCAACACATGAGCGATCTGCCAAAACATCTGTCTGTGGCAAAAAGACTTCGTAGGTGGTCGCATGGGTTCTCAAAACTAATGGTGTTAAATGCAACTTTTTCCATACTAATTCTTTTTACTTTTTTCTCACTTCCTCCCTCAGAGTCAAGCTAAACAACCAGGTGTCTAAAGTTTTTATGTCGTTTTGTCATTATTTATATGCATGTTAATCTTTCTTCAGTTTTTTCTGATCCATAGTACTTTGGATTTGTTTACAATAATTTTCAGATTAACAGAGTCCCATCCTCTTTCGAGGCGAGGCTACTCAGAATTCTTTTGGTTTTACTCTTGCGCACTTTCAAAATTGCCATGTCACCAGAACACCTTAAGCCCTGGTCACACTATGCGATTTCCAGCCGCGCAGGCGACCGCAACTGCAACAAGCGCGAGTCGCGCGCGTCTTCTCGTGGTCACACATTGTTCGTTGACGTTGCAACTCGGAACACCTGACCCTATAATAAACCAATAAAATTACAGTAGCTTGTTTTTATCTACTTTCGTAAGTTTACCGATATTTTTACGTTCTACTTCAGAGTATTTACGGAATTTTAGCTACTTTTCTTATTAAAATAGCAAGCAGTTCCTTTTCTGGAATGAATAAAAGAAAAAAGGCGCTAATTTTGTTAGAGCTGGCGAAAATATACGAAGAGAAAAATAAGAAAAAACGTTTATGCTGGGTTAAAACTTGACGTAATGAAAATCAACGGGCTAAAACAATCGTGCTTTCACTAGTTGATGAATGAATTAAGGCTTTCGGATGCCGTAGGTTATAGGGGATATATCCGTATGAATACCAATACTTATATGTAATTTAGGCGAAACGTTTCGTAGTTTGGCATATCAATTTAGAGTGGCCCATAATTCGATATCAGTCATTATCCCAGAAGTTTTGGATGCTATTTATCAATCTTATAAAAGTGAATATTTGACGGTAAGTGTTGTTTAGAGGAAAGCTCCAATGATTTAATTCATTTATAATCGATATATTTTTTTCTTTTATATAAGCATTTATTTTATTCAATTGTATATTATTAAAAGTAATCAAACTTTTTAAAATAAATCTAACAAATAACTTTTATAAATTCAGATTTGATTTATATCAAATATAGCATTTAAATGTACTGAAACTGAGTTAATACAAATGTTATAATCAAGATATGTTGACAAATATATAACACAAAGTATGACGTGGCACAAAGACGTTTTCTGATTGGATGCGCGTTTGCAACCGTCGCCAGTAGAACAAACTTTTTGTTTCTAGTTGTGGTTGCAGTCGCGCCGGTTTTCGAGGGGGGATTACCAATTAACGGGAACAGCCGTCGCGGTTGCAGTCGCCCGCGCGGCTGGAAGTCGCATAGTGTGACCAGGGCTTTAGGCACTGAATCTGCTTTTGCGATTTTAATGCCTTTCTCTTTCTGTAGATATTTCGTAATAATCTCTTCCATGTATATGTTAAAAAGAAGCGGTTATAGCCAACACTCCTGATTAACACTATTTTCAATTCTCATTTTTTTACTTTATTGAATAAATACTGCTTTCTGATATGATGTTGGAATACAAAATTAGTATTAATCCTTTGTGTTTCCAATCTACTCCTTTTTTTTTCAAAATGCCTGTCAATCATTCCCAGTCAATTTTGTCAGATTGTCGCTCAAAATCTATAAACATATCAGCATTTTTTTTTCAATGAATCGTTTTGTTATAGTTTTCAGCACCACTATTGCCTCTCTAGTGCAACTTCTTTTTCCAAATTAAACTTTTCATTCCTAATCAATGAGATCAGTGTTTCCTAAAGGCGTTTCTGTAATATTGAACACAAGATTTTTAGGTACGAAAGATCAGTCAAGTCGTTCTATAAATTTAACATTTCATTGTTTTTTTAAAATGGAATTTGAAATATTTTTCAGAAAGTCGTCGTGCTACTTATTTGCATCGTAGATCAGTTAGCCAAGACTGGAGATTATCTTAAGGAATTAAAAGGTTTCGTTTTCGCCCATTTTTTTGACGAATTGTTTATGGATGCTGTCGATGCCTTATAATTTTTTACTTCTTAATTTTTTAACTATACTTCTAATCTCTTCCATCAAGATTAGAGCTTATTGTATATCTATATCCACCCCAGTTCCTTTTTCTATCTTCAGTTTTATATTATCTGTTGCTCTGTCTACATCACTTATTTATTCGTGTCATCTATGCAAGATCTTTTCAATATTTAAATTATTTCAATTTTTCGGCCAGATAGGTTACCTTTTCTAACTTATTTTTAAGTTTTTCGTATTTTCGTTTTTTACAGTTCATATTCTTCATTTATTTATTATATTCACCATTTTCTTCGTAATCCAAGTTTACGAGTTCTTTACTCTTTTTCTGTCTACCCGTTGCTCTGCTGTGGCAAAAATTAGTTTTTTCATTGATATCCACAATTTATCAGCATCACAATTTTATTTGTTTTTGATCAGCCTTTATATTTGCTTCCTTGACTAAACTAAACATTTCTATTCATAACTGTTCATTTTATAATTTTCTAAAGCCCATTTATCATGTTTTTTCTCTTTGTGATTTACTTCAATCATAAATTACGTTTTGCAAGTAAGAGACTGTGATCAGTCTATCTGCACCTGCATAGAATTCCTTTCATTTTTTTAAATTAGTTGGCCTATATGGTCTATGTCAGAAGTGGCCGATAGTTTTTGCCCAGATTGAAAAGAAAAATTCTTTCCAATCCGGTTAAAATAAAAGAAAATATGAGAAACAATTAGAATAGAAATTAAGTAGAAAAGAATAAACAAAAAAAGTAAGTCAATTGAAGTAAAAATATTTTAGATAAAAGTTAAATTTATAGTTTTCAAGTGATTTTAATGTATAAAAATTAGGAATGCGTGAAATTGTATGGTTGCTGTGGATCCTAGTTTCAATTGGAAATGTACAGCCGTTCGGAAATACAAAATTTGTAAGAATTTTTAATTTATTGTCAAGAAATAATTGTGTTTTAATTTATTTTAGTTATAATTGTACCAAGAAATGTTTTATTGTTAATTCGTAAAAAGTGTCGTTTAAAGGCCTGCTGAGGAGAAACGAACAAGTCCGAAACACAAGTCTGAAGTGTAGGTGTTCGGGTGAACTAAAAAAAAAACATTATTTTTGATTTGTAAGACTAAATACCTGTATTTATATTTTCCAGTATAATAAGTCCTGTTAATATATGAAAAGTACTAGTATAAGAATTTAATTGAAATTAAGAATATTTAATTATTCTATGGAATACCTAAACATTCCCGTTAGAGTGTATAATGTTTTGACGTAGAGTAATGTGGAATTACATAAAATAATGATAATCGCTTTGTTAAAATATGGAATAAAATTCGTTTTTGTTTATAAAGATCGAGAAATGATATCAGTAATTAAGTTAACAAGTTTGAGCCATTCAAACCAATGTTGTTGTAGTCAATTCAAGTTATCAGTTAATTCACATTGTTCCCTTAAACAATCGGGTTATAAATCCGCTATTAATAATGTTTAGACACAAAATAATTCGGTTCTATAAGTTAGCGTTAATCATCATTTTTTATTTAAATTAATAACTCAGACTGAACTTTGTTCAGTTCTCAGAAAATTGTATGAATTTTGTACCTTAATTTTTAAAAAATGTTTTTTTAAATATTTTTTTGTGAAATGCAAAAAAAAATGTTCGAATTCCTTTTAAGTGAGCGTAATTTAAAAGACAATAGTTTTTTGATAACTCATGTAAAGTTATTACAATTAACAGTAACTTGAAGGTTAGACTAAAACTTGAAGTTTATCAATGTAACGTAAGAAAGGCATCTAATAACATGGTACTCTCCAGAATGCGCAGACTAAGGGCTTGGTTATAAAATGAAATAAGATAAACATCATTAAGTCTTTACACCAGTAGTACGCCGTCCATGGAAGCCGTGGAGACACTGTTTCCCTTGTATTTTCTAATATATAGTATTTTATTATAACCACATAATCTATTTTATTAAAAATATCTATGCGTCTGAAAAACAATAATGAAAGAGCTATTGTATATTTGAATATAAATTCGTATAAGCATATTCTCAATAAAATCGCCGTATTGACAAATACCAAACTATCCTATAACGCTTCCAATGATCAGGTTTCTTTATACTTTTTATGAAAATACAATATTCCTATCATCAAATGTCACCACATGCCACTGTTGTACACTCTCTACGTCAGCACAGAACGCTGAAAAATTTGAAATATACAAAAGCAGGTTGAAAGATAAATGCACTGATGCAAAAGAGGCAGACAGTTTACCAACGGCATGTAAGTGAATTCTATGTTTGCCGGGAGACCGAAATTACTTCATTTATACTACATACTTTTTTGTATATTTTTAGTTATTTATTTTACATTTTACTGTTACTCATTATTTATATTGATTTTTAGTTACTTTTGCGTTATATTCAAATATTTAAAAAATTGTTATTATTTTATTGTATTGTATTTTGAAACAATATTTAACAGTTAAAATGTTTTAATAAAATTGCATCCCGAAGATGGCCTATTAGATTAAGTTTGAAACGTTTGCTAAATGAGATCGAATCCCAATAAGCAAAAAGGTGTTTATAGACTAATTTTGAATTATTCTGCTCAGATTCGTTTAGTTTGTTTAATTTTTTTTGTATTCACAAATGAATCTTCATTATATGTAACAACTGGAAATGCCTTCATTGAAATATACGTGCAATAACTACCTTCTGTAATACGTAAAGAATCGCATTTGGAGAGAGGCGATGATCTCTCGAGACGTAACGAATCATTATAATTATGAATATTAAATGAACTTTTGATATAAAATAGTTTTTGCAAGGTGTCCGGCATTTATCTAATCGCGTGGCCCGTAGTTTTCCATTGATATATTAACTGCTGTAACACTACGTTTCAGGTTTTCGAACAAAACTAGACACACGTCGAAAACAAAGCAACGTTTTTTTAAACTGAAAATATACAGTTAGATAAAAGCACAGTATGAGTTGGCAGTGTCTTTCCGCCATAAAACCCGAAAACGTCACCTTTTATCCTTATGCTACCAGCATTCCAACCCTAATGCCAGCTTTAATTTTTTTTTGCTAGAGGCGCCCTAATGTTCACAATAACTGTTAATAATACAGTTTTGACAATTGTAGAAACCAATTGTTTATGCGAAGTTATTCTTGTCAAGTGCAAATTTTTGGAAAGTAGAATCAATTTTGAGACAATGAGTATTACAAGTAAGTTAAATTATCTTATTTTGTGTTTAATTACATTAGTTGAGTTATGGCAAGACCTTAATTGAGATCAAAAGAAAGCTTCAATATTGATTTTCGTAGAATGATTTATGAAAATTTGAGCATGCAATTTATGACACATATTTGTAAAAATTACTCTACTAAACATATCCCCGATGCCTTCAATTCATAAAAACACGTTATTTTTAATTATTGTAATTACTTTTACTTTTCCGCTGTTATAAATAATGGAGGAACAGTACATTGATCGAAGGAAAACGACTTTCCCCAACATTTTTACACTTTTGGAATTAAAGGAACTGTTAAACTTTGAGAAATGCAAAAAAATTCGGGTGTTCTTTCTGTATGCATGAAAAGTAACGTATGGGTATGAAATACGATTTGATTGACTTAGTTTGCAGCATAATAACTCCTCTGTCTTTTGTCGAAAATTCCTTAATGTTTTCAGCGAGGTTTGTATACCATTGAAGCTATTATATTTTAATGGATGAAGTCTAGGGGTAAAAGATAAAGAGATTCATCTTGAGCGGTTGGACTTAATAAAGATTTTATTATTCTCGAAATTAAGCTTTTGCCATTTCGTAACGATTAATAATAGAATATTTTAAAAAAATCGTTTTATAACAGACGGCGACACACAGTTTTAAAAGTTGTTGCCTGTAACTGTCATTCATAGTTTATTGTAGCATTAATACAATATGTATGTTAAAAAATACATAACTATTAATTGTGAAATCTTCGTTCACAGGTTTTCAAGCAAAATATTTTCGAGGTGATTTGTCTGTTATGGATAATAATCAAGTGAGTGTAACAGAAAATTATAAATTATATTGCTTTACTTTCATAAAAAGTGAACTCAAATAGCGTGTTAAGATAATTTTCTGTTAAGTGTACACAAAGAAAACATTGTTTCTTCTTTAGATGTTTGTTTCTTCACTACATTTAAATTCGGAGAATATTTTATTAATTTAAAATATTTGTTGTCAATTAAAAATTAAATTAAAATTTTCAACAATATTGAAGATATATAATATATTCAAAAACAATATGAAGTCTAAGTTAACATTTTTAAAATAAAAGTTTAAAGTTATATTTAAAATAGTGTTTATTAATTTTGTTCTTGCTATTTCAGTACTACGCATATCCGTCAGCTGTAACAATAGACGCAAATAGAGCATTTTATGATACAATAAACTGTGGAGCACCATATGCTGTGATGGTTAATGGGCCACCTCCTCAAATAACCAAAAGTGACCTTCGCTCCAGAAATGATATATTATGTATGTCTTTCGGGACTCTTCGCATACGTACCACCTAGAGGAATGACAGGAAGGGCCCCTCCGCTCGATACATTTCATTATAAAGCGAATTACAAAGTTATTGTTTACGGGCCCCCACCAGGACTGGATAGAAATCTCCATCCTCCTGCCGTACTGAATTACTTTTCGGCAGCCGGAATGATCGCATACAAGCCCAAGCCATCAACTGAACAAGAGTTGGAAAAACAGCTTCCTACTGGTAAACATTTTGTATGTTAAAATAGAAATAGTTCGATATATATCTCAAACAAGTATATTACTATTCATATATCTGCATAAACAGTCACGTAACTTCCGACAGGCTTTTTGACACAAAAAACAGATACACTGTGTATTCTTGAAACATGTGCTCGGACCTTTATTACAGCAGAGCAAAAATCTCTGTATTATAATTGTTTCCATTGTCTCTCTGATAAAGTCTAGAAAAATCTATTCAAATTATAAAAGCTAATTATAAAATATAGTAAATCTAAGCTCTGTTTCAGAATTGTAGGATTTTTCGATCAATCTTCCTGTTTTTAGTTGCTAGTACTGTATATCTCTTATTCACATTTTTGATTTCGTTACTTATTTAATTAAGGAACCAAAATATCGTAGAATTAATCTTTTATTTCGCCCGTCAGTAGACTATTTATACTCGAAAATTCGTGATGAAATTTAATTTTTATCAATTCATTCATTCATTCATTAATATTATTTAACGTAACATTTGTTTGTTACATGCCCTGATATCGTATGGCATAATTAGGATTACATACAGAAAACAATGGATACAATATACATGAAATTCTACATAAGATTGAACAGTATTTAAATATAACATATAACAATATAATATAAAATAGAGTATTAACAATAAAACAATTCAAAGGTGATGCATAGTTCACAGTGTAGCATATAATTATCATGAGATTAAGATAATATATTATTTACAAGAGAGATACTAACTATATACAATTATATACATATCTTGGTAAGTTGCGTACATCAACTAAAAAAAAATAAGTGTTAACATATTAATGAAACATGCACTCAGTAAACAGATTCTTAAGACTTGTTAGTATGCAGAGTAATTAACAGCTTACCAATGACAAAATAACATTACAAAATAATGTATACAAAATATTATAGTCCTGTAAACAAGGCGGATTTTCTCTCTGTTGCAATGGCACAGTCAGTCTTTAGTCGTAATTTGGTTTTTTCCTTAAGAAATACTGGGCAAGTTTTGTTCATTGAATTGTGACAAGTATCAGTTTTATTTTCACGTGAACAATCGGTACACTTTGGTAAACAAAGTATGTTAGGACAAATTTTGTATAGATGAAGCTCAACACAGTGACTACACACATTATCTGTAAAAATGCAGTTTTTTGCAGTGTCCAAAAGATAAACAGCGATAACACTGAATAATGGGGGAAAAGTCAAAAACTTGGCAGGTCGTTCAAAGGAGGTGGATCTTTTTTGCTTTTACCATTTTTTCTCTGACCATAGGAGTTACCTTAAAAATCCAGGAGATGTGATCTTGATTCTTTTCATTAAGTGAAAACCTGATATGAACATTTCTAGGGAAAGTGCGTTGTGTGAAATTGGATCTTAAAAGGTGCCAATTTTGTTCAAAAATATCCTCAATGAGGTCCTCTTTATAGATATCTTTGGGAACTGAAGCAATTTTGATTTGTGGAAGTGTCTTTTTCGGTAGTTTTGAAATTAAACCCGGTATCTGTTCAACACTCTCCTTAAAATAGTTAGCATCACTCTTATGATTGAAATTAATTGCAAGTCCTCCATCTCTTATTTTTCCTATACGGCGTATACATATTTCCAATTTATCTGGTTGCACATTATTAGTTAAATTAGATTTAGTTTCCTCACTCGTAGCTTCTTGTTTGTCGCTAAATACCAATACTGTATACTCTGGTGCAGGCGGGTCATTTGTAACTGAGGTTCATTTTATTTAGTTTATAAGGGTATCTCTATAACTTGGAGTGCAAGAAACTTTTACGCTAGCTGGATCATTGGAAGAGGTTTCCTTATGATTATGTACAGTACTGCGTGTATTTTGTATTTTTATCAATATTTTAACATTTGTAATCAGTGACCAATGAACAAAAACTTACTCAGCAAAAATAAATAATCCAGTAACTAACACCTTATTAGTTGCCGAGAAAGTTTTATTATGAAAACGAACGTATTCGATCTATTCCATAGATCATCTTCAGGTTGAAAGTGACGAACGCGAAATAATTTCATAAAATAGAACAAAAAATTTATATTCGAAAATACCAACAACGGAGCAACTAATTAAAATAGGAATTCAAGCGTAAAAAATACATAAATGTAAAATAAAAGAATTATAGCAATTCCAAAATGATTAGTACAAGCTAACATCAGTTAACAGATGATAAAAATTATTAAGTCGATGCTATTGAAACCGTGTTGTGATTTATGTTATAGTATACTGCCACAATGAAGTGACTTTTATTCAACACTTGGCAAGTTTTCCATTTTTTCGCTTAAAGATTTTCATGATATGAAACATGGCGCAAATCCCGAGCCATTTATAAGTCTTTTAATTGCAAACTTCCATACTGAGGATAAGCCTTCTACATCTCAGGCGTTAATGCATCTATCACCAAGTCATACTCTTGTACATTTCCATCTTACAATGTGACATTGGTCAGTAACCAATGTCACATTGTAATACTTGACACCAATCAACATCTACCGTATTGTTACACATAGTTATGCACACTGCGTAATTAAATTTGAATAATAACGCGTCATATATAAAATAATCAATTCTTTTAACAGCAGAATATTCTTTGAAATATATGACTACTTATTTACTTAATTTATTTACGTTCGTTCCACATATTTTGATGTTACAGAAAATTAGGTTATCCTTTTAAACTTAATAATTATTTAAGTGGTTGTTAAAAAGTAAAACACAGATCGCGTTTTTATTATATAAAACCTTAAAACAGAGATTTTATTTTCAATGTGAATTTTCATATTTTAGTTTCAGAATTTAAAACTGAAGAAAATAATCAAACAAAAGAATCAAGTGAAATGGGCAAATACATTAAATCAGATGATACTGAAAATATCACCGAAGAGTCATTTAACGAAATTTCTGATAAATTTTCGGTTGTAAGTTTAAAGTTAATTTAATTATTTTTCAATATTTGTATTATTTGAAAGTTGTGTGATACAAACCTGATAAATAAAACATTGTTATCAGTGCCGTAACTACGATTTTAGACATCTATGGCCAAGAATAAAAATGGCGCCTCTTTAAAATTCTTTTAATAAGTAAAAATAAAACTGGTGGTTATTTCTGAAATATATGTTCGTAAAAATTGCAGATAATAAATACTATATTAATATAATTATAGAAGTTTTTTTGTGTTATTAATTTCGAACACATATTATTTCTTTTCGTTGGTGCTTTTATTAAATCGGCGCCTATGGCGGGAAGCAGGTTGGCCATACCCTAGTTACGGCTCTGATTGTTATATTAGTATAAAAATATATATGTTTATATTCATTTATTTAGCACAATGAAGTGCAATTAAAAAGACACAAAGGCTTTATCACATTCTTTATTGATTCATTTATAGGCGTTTCAGGTTTGTTTAGTTTTATAAAATTAGTACGTTCGTTTTTCACATAATATTTGTAATAATTATTGCTTATATTAATGATATTACGGTTAGGAACAATTACTTAGATTTGATCTGAGGATAGAATATTAACATATTTTAATTTCAAGTCATAAATTATATGACAATATCAATTTTGCAATTAAATAATTAAAAATATACTCTCTTCGAAGGATTTAAATAATTAATTTTACATAATATATCTGTGTTAATGAAAACGTCGAAGATTAAAATTGTTATCTTTGAAAAGTTGTAATGCAAAACGACTTTATAGTGTTTATAAATATGTAAGGATTGCAGCTAAGTCAACAGACAGGCAAACAATTGCAACGACCAAAATATATCGTTACATCGTTACAAAGCAAACCGGCCATTTTTTTGTCAGTTTTTTTAATTTAAATTTCCGTCTCTAAAGTACTCTTATGTAGTCTCGGTTTTCATCTATCTAACTTTGTTCCCAAGATTAGCATAAGACAGTCAGACACCAAACCAACAACAGTGCATATGAATAGTTATGATTTCACGATTGCAATCCAGTGAATATACACATGAAGTGCGAAAGTAGATATATGTTATAACGGAAAAGCATACAGGGAGAAAACAGGAAAGAAAAATATTTATTTTTATGTACAAATAAAATTACAAATAAGGAATACGTACGAATAAAATATTATAAAAATAATAAAAATGAACATCAAACAGTTGTATTTCTCAGATTCTCAACTGTATGCACACTCTCCGTATTATCGTCAATCAAGTTTTAATGTTTTCATTATTATTCTGCGTTAATTTACAATAAACTACAATTTGAGCGATATTCTACCTATTGCCAATTACAACCACTTCTTGAAGCTGCTTGTCATCGCGTATTAAATTCGTCGGACAATTACTAAAGATATAACCGTTGAATATTATGAATCGAATTTAATAAATATACTGAAATTTTTTCAGAATTCTGTTGAAAATTCAGATCATAATGCTTTTCCAACTTCATCAAAAATGACAATTGTCAATGGAAATAGTCAACATCGTTATTTATTAAAAGCATTTGTCGAACTAGAGAAGTTTTCCTTAGTCGGTGATGTAATTAACGAAGAGGATGAATTTAATTGCATTGAAGAGTCATTAGAATGTTACAACGATTTTAAAAAGTTTCGTAACGAAACCAACACCGATAATAATGACAGACATGGTAAGATAAGAAGTTATAATTAAGACTTGCTTTCATTATTATAACACAATGTTTTTTAATTTCTTTTTAAAACCTAACCTAACAGATACAAAAGTTTTAAAATCGTTTGTATAAAATTTTTAACAAAAAAGTAAATAATTTTGTTAGTTTTATCATTAAAATTAGGTAATTACTTAGGATTTTCGATTAATCTTCCTGTCTTCGGTTGCTAATGTATCTATCATTGACTTTGCAGTCAGATCTTTGAGTTCGTTTCTTATTTAATTAAAAAGCTAAAGTATCAAAAAACTAATCTTTTAATTCGACCATCAAGAGACTATTTCTACTCAAAAAGTTTCAATTTTTTTCAATATTTTAACATTAGTAGTCAGTGACCAATGTCATATTGTAACTGTTGAAACCTATCAACATTTACCGTCAAGGTTATACATAGTTATGCACAATACATAATTATATAGAAATAATCAAACGGTATACCTGACATAATGAATGGCTTTAATAGTTGTAAATCTTTTCAAATATTTGACTACTTATTTACTGAATT
>NW_027120960.1:0-8033 GCF_030686945.1 Centruroides vittatus | reverse complement strand
TGAGTTAAACGACATATTAGAGATATTTAAGTTACTTAAATTATTCAAAGTCTATTTTTATCATAAAATTGTTAAATCTGAACGCATTAAATAAAGAAGTTACTAAAATATTTTTTATGATTATAATTTATATTGTTATATTTTCGTAAAGTATTGAACTTTCAATTATTCATTTTCATCTTTTAACACTAAAATAGTAGTTTTTACATTATTTGCCATAAAGAAATTACGTCAAAAACTATTTTTTTTATAAATTAAATAAATTATATGTGAAATTTATAAAAATCGATACTACATATCTTGCAGCATTTCTCGTTATACAAAGTGATAGTAATATTCAGCGATTGAGTGAATAAAACTACTGAACACCAGTCGTTTAACGTTTCTTTATATCTAATCATTGGAATGCCTACATGAAATTCGCAATTTTTATTGTGTTTGGCACCTAAACAATAGCCCATAATAAAGGAGAAACTCAAATATAATTTATGAATTTTTATGGTTTCATTGCCGTATTATAATCTCATGATTATACTTGTATGACATGGTATAAATTTATTTTACTGATAGAAAAATACGTTAACGAAGAGATGAAAAATTGTGTTTTCTATTTATCATGTACATAGAATATAAAATATCAATAATTATTTTTAAATATGACATTGTAGTGTAAATCATAGTTAGACGGTAAATGAAACTTTTGCAAGCAAAAACTTAGAAAGTAAATTTTATTTAAAATAAACTATAAATTAAATATTTTATAACTTTATATTTATATATATTATAATATTTTATGTACGCCATTATATATGAGACTTGAATATTTGCGGAGTTTCGCATACGTAGATCGTTATGGTATCAATCTTTGGCATAAACCAGGTAGAATACAATACATTTGGATTATTGATACAAATATTTCATAATTTATACACGAATTAAAAATACAACTTTTATATTAATTAATGAATATCAGGTATTAATTGCGTACTTGTTGCAAGTTACTTCCAGTTTTTCCCTCATTTGTTAAATATGTCATCGCCATTCTAAAGTGTTGTAGAAGCTGCACATTTTTGTTTTGCAATACCACGATGTTCGCTACAGTAATTGTTACATTTATGATTATCTTCAGTTATTGCACTCCATAAACAACTACTGCAACGGAGAACCTGTTTTATCATTTTGTGAGGTGAAATAAAATTAATTCTACATATTACCAGATACAACAAACTTACGCGCTAACATTATACAGAATTATACTAATAAGTTTAAATTCACTAAAATGACGTGTCGTCTGACGTTGATCGCTAGTCGAGTTTTTCCGCAAAAAGACCGAAACTACTAATGTTCAGTGGCATTATTCAGTGGTAAATTGTAAGTGGTAGAAACACATTCTTTATACCTACGTTTTTGAGATTTCTTCAGCATAATTTACTTTGAGTAAGTCGATTTGTATTAACTGGAAATTCGTATAAAGTATGTCTTCTGAGATAAAGATTACTTCTTTTTGACGTTTGTTCATGCTCAATTCAATTTTCTGTCTTGATGCTAGCACGGCGTCCGTTCCTTTAAGTACGTTTTCAATTGGTTTTCTGAACTGCTTATGATTTTGAATTGCAACATTTTCAGTAAAGATTTTGATGACACTATTATTAATACTTTTCCCATAGTTTTTCATCTACAAAATATAAATAAATAAAATTCATATAAATTAATACACACACGCAAGTTTTAGATTTTTCTAAAAGATCTAACTTGCAGTTAAAAATATATAATGCTATAGAATTTATGTATGAACTTATTTAATTATAATTATTTTAACTTTATTATAATCATTTCATTTGTGAGTTAATTGTATAAGGCATTTAAAACAACAACGTTTTTGTAGGTGTAGATTTAGCTAGAGTATTTACGATGGATACGCTAATAAATTCAAAAATTAAAAACAATGTGTTCTAAGTTAAATTAAGAGATACAATTTTATATGTGACTGGTCTTTTATCTACGAGGTTTAATGACATTATGCAGAAATACCTGAATTATTTATTTTATTAATAATACACGTTAAATATGATTTACACTCACGATCAATTTCCCTTCATTTAATCATCTAAAACTTTTCAATGATGATCTGAATTTTTCATAAATTATTATTTACATTTGATTTCGTAAATTATAATGGCATGTGCTAAGGAGATTATTTTGATTATGTCGACTACATTATTTATATTTATAGCAAGAAATGAAGTTTCTTTACTAGCAGAATAGTATGGTAAATCTCACTTTTTTTAAACATTGTTATAATAACGTGAATAACAATTTTGGAAAAAAACGAACGTTTGAAAAGTTTACTTGTCACCTCAGTTGTAATGTAATGTATGTAATTATACAATCATTTTTATATTTCTCGCGAATTTTCATACTAAAATCACACTCAAAATTACATTAAAAAATTTTTTTGAATAGTTTTGTATTTTGAATTTATAATTACAATTATTTTTAATAAAATGATACGTACTTCCAAATAAAAGTTAAACAAATAAACATTTTCATGAGATAAGGAGAAGTAAGTGATATTGTATCGTCCTTCTTTCACTGATTGAGCCAATTCCTGAAATGTCTGAGGAATGGTTTCGGTTCCAGGATTAACCATAAACGATGGCAAAGTGCCGACGTATGCTGATGTCAAGACAAATGCAATTAGGATCCAACAGCCAATCAGGATACGAAAAGTCATGAGAAAATAACGATTTATTGTTGTGTCTGGAAAAAATAATAAAAATAAACGGAAATTATAATTAAGTACTTACAAAAAAAATGAATACGTTTCAGTTTAGGAAATTTTCGATTTCTTACTAAATAAGCAAACAATTTTTTGTAAGTGTCATATGTAAGCTGTCGGAGCAATTGCGCAAAAAAAACTCTAAAATTGTGAAATTTATTAAACAATTTTTTTGATCGTAAATACAGTCAAACCTGTTTTTATGCGGCCTTTTTTTGTGCAAGTTTTTATTTGTGCGATTTTTTTTCTGCAATTATTTATTTCTGCGGTATAGTCGGCGACTAGTCTAATTCGTTTTGTAATATCTCAGGTTAACTTATAATAGCTAAATAAACTTTTTATAGCTAAATAAACTTATTATAGCATAAATGAATTTATCATAGCAATATTATTTCATGAATATCCGAAAAATGAAATAATTTATTTTTTAAGTCAACAAAACACCACCTGGACAAAAACATGTAAAACAGACGATAGACGAGACGATGCAGTCAAGTGCTGACATCTAATGTCAATAAATTCTACGTCTGTTTTGATTACGTTAATTAAACCTTCAAAGTGCTTTTACATTCCTGGACCATTAAGATAAGATACATTTCAAAGCGTAAATTGAAGGTAGATGTACGTATTATTTAAATATTTTCTAAATTACATTCCAAAAGTTTTGGCGAAATTCCAAGTAGCTGCCAACCCTCGTCATGATTTCGTTTAAAAAAGCAATTTTTAGTTATTTCGTACGGTTTTGAGTTATACTCTATCTGAAACTTTTTTATGCGGTCCTTATTGACCGCATAAAATAAATATTTTTTAAAATTGTGTTGCAAAAAGTATTTTTTATAGACACTCGTGAAGTTTCGTGCGATTTTTTTATTCGTTTTTTATGCAGTTCCTATCCACCGCATAAAAACAGGTTTGATGTACAAGCTAACGACTTTGTAAATTTCTCTTAAAAAATAATGAAAGTAAACAAAAACTTATAAACGAACGGATGTAAACATACATATATCACTAATTATCGTCTCCAATTATTAAAAATCATGACATCACAAGTCATCGCTCATACACATTTTCGTAATATATTGGTTCTCTGAAAATTCTAGTCGTGAACAATGTAATAATACTAACCTTGTCGAAGAAAGTTTCTCAATATAATCCAAAATAAAATGAGGAATTTTGGCATTTCCTTGTTTCTATACTCATTCTCTTTTTTCATTATTTTATACGTAGTTATCAAAATGATAAAAAAAGATAAAGGAATACAAATCCAAACCTAAAATATAAATTTTCATAATTATTTTGTATTTATAAAATCTTCATGTTTTTATAATACAGTGAAACCTGCAATAACAATAATCTGTAAATTGCAGCTGTGTGTTCGGCAGTGTTCCTCTGTTTATAAAATAACATCTAAACAAAGACCAGTTTATACAAAATTTACATGTTCCTTTGAAAGGTTGTTGTTGAGAGACCCTAGTGTATATTATTTTAAAAAGTTTTAAAATTATAAAAACGTAAATCGTCGGCATTGTTGCTCTGGTTAAAAAATTGAAATTTTTGATTTTTTATTACTCATTACATTAAAAATACGTTTCATTTAGACATATTTTACGTGGTTTTGTAATAGCCCAGCAGTAGCCGTATAGATTACACTGATAAACTTTTGTAGTTGCATCCGAGTTTGTCTTTCACCCACATTTTGGCCTTGTGGTTTTTCTACTTTTCTTGTAATATGTATCAGGTTAATAAAAAAAATTATATATATATAATAAACAAACTATAAATGTTATTCCTGGATGCATATTTTCCTTGGCACATGGCTAAAGTGCTCCATTAATTTATACCACTAATCAGTGAATCTGATACGTTATCAAATATTTAATATTTCTTTCCTCGTGTAAATTTCGACGTGTATAGTAAAGTATATGTTCTTAATATGTAGAAAAAATAATAATTTTCAAAACATTACCATTATGTCGAAAGGTTGTAGCAAGATAAAGGCTTTATCTAAAGGTCTTGCAGCACGAATTGCAAATGTAGTTGAAATATGCCTTATCGAAGAAGAATAAGACACGTAACTTTCTTTGATATTTTTATCATAAATAGCGATTTCTGGCTAGTAAATTAAAATTAAATTATTGAAATACATATTGAAAAATTTAAACGCTGCATATAGGTTTATCACCTCCACTATGAAATATGAGATTTCCAACCTTAAAAGAAAGAAACAGATTGTATGTAACACTTGTAATAATATTTACGTATACTGTATGAAAGAAAACATACTTAGAATGAAGACCATGTGTTAATAGGTCAATATATCTCTCAATAAATGTTTCCTTCTTCTTGTCTTTTTCAATTTCCTAGAAAACAAATTATTGTTGTTATTTAATTTTAAATATTATTGTTTGTAAGATCATAGTTTAAATTTCACTTTGAATATTCAATAGTTCTTTGTCATTGTTTTAGGAAATGTTTTTCTGTGAACACAAATAACAAAAAACGCTTTGGATGAATTACATGAGTAAACAATTATTTTAAAGCGTATTATTACTGGCTGAATTAAAAATGTTTTCGATAGAAAACTACACGAATATTTAAAATTTCTTGGACCTAAACTGTCAACAGAATGCGCAACGTTATGTTGTATGTGTGAGATTGCATTGCATTCATAATATTAATTGTTCATTATGTGTATTAATAAATTGTTTAATTATCTTTGTTATTGTCTGAAAATGTGCCATCTGCTACTAACTGTGTTTTGTCAAACATTCATAAAATAAGAACTATTAATTTTAAAGCGGTTATTATAATATACATATTTATCTGACTTTTAAACAAACAACAGCTGTTTCTCTTAAATTCAAACACACGAAATATCAAACTGTGTTACTTGACATACTTTACAGAAAGTTAATATTTTATTCGTTTATTTATTTGTGTTATCAGATTAAATCATACTCAAATAAAAAAAAACATATCTTTTTCAATTCGCAAATATTTTATGTCAGTAGAGAGAAGTCAGAATGCAGAATTGAAAACCTTACCCAAAAATTTCATAAGATTCTGGGTAGCAACATATATAATCGAGTACTGAGGATGAATTAGCTATAATAGCTATACGTTTAGATGAAGAAAAAAAAGAAATACACTAAAGTAAGTACCGCAAGTGGGTACAACAAGCATGGACAAAAAATATCAACACTACGGGGTTTCGTACTCTTTATAAAAAATTAAGATGTTTTGAATATGTTTTGAATGTCCCAACATGCATTCTATATTTTATTAAACAAAACATAGAAATATTCATTTTGTACCCAATGTTCATGTATTTTGAACAAGATAATTGAAATGGTGTTCATGCATCATTTCAATTAAATGTTCGTCATCCATTGGAAAACAAAATTTACCATCAATGAAACTATCGTTCCTGTAAAATGTACTTTCACAGTACGGTCACGCCTCTGCTACTGCACAGCACTGTGACGGACGAGTCTGGACATGGTGGTTTGAAACTAGGTCAACGATTTTCCACGGGCAAAAATTCACTGCAGTGTGCCGGCCGGCATGTCACTGTTGTGTGTAGACCTTAAAACTCTTGACAGGTCATTTTTCGAGAAACGGTCGTATCTTCTCTGTTATATATAATATAGCCAGAAAAGTATACATAGAATTTTATTTTTTGATGAAATGACGACAATTGTACAGACCATGCTGGTGTGTGAAGTTCAACTGTATAATATTTTTACTAGTTTCCATAATCGTTTCTATTTCCTCAGAACTGAAATGATTATTTTAACGTTTTTATTTTCAATCATTTTATTGCATGGGTTATATATGAATTCATCTAATTATACTGTATTATTGTTTGTTGATTGCATTTCATGTGTACATTGTTTGTCAGACTAATGAGGAACACGGCCCAAAATGCATTTCTGACAAACCAAAAGATAACAAAAGTTCTTCTTACACAGTGAGTAACATGATTCCTGTATGAATTGATTACGCTATAATATCACAGTTGTTTTGTATATACAGGTAGGCGTCCTAAACGCGGTAGATACGTTCCTTGAAAATACTGCGTTGTGTAAAAACGCGTTATAGGAGATACCAGCTTAATACAAGACCTGGGATTCGGTTCTAAAAAAAGAATAACTACCTTTTATGGCGTAACATTTCCATCATTTTTTAAAAATCTATGTACATAAAATCATTTTATAAAAAACTTAAATAAAATTCAACATGATATAAAAACTAAAATGATTACTATTTCAAGTCAAAATCAAATAGAAACATAGTGTTATGCTCACAAATTTATTCTTGCTTGTCACTTATTATAGTTGTTCGAGAACGTTTGACTGGCCTTATTTCAAGATTTGAGCTCGTTTTATCGACTAGTTCCACTGCCGGTAGGTTTAGGTTTTAAAAAATCTGTCATTAGAGATTGTTTGCTCTTGCTTTGCAAATCATTAGAAATTTCTTGTTAGGCAGATAAGCAATTTTGAAGATTTCTTTTAAACATTTCTGCTCTCTCTGGCAGAGGATCGTTCTCTAAAAAGTGAGTTTCCATCTGCTTCGCCATGTCTATACATTTTTCTATACCTTTCAGAGTGAATTTTTTAGTTTCTTCATCGAAAATGTCTTCAGAATTATCTTCAAACGGTAATGTTTCGGATATAACTGTAATCAAATCTGCTTCGTTTATTTCATTTTCCGTAACTAATTCTAGAATATTATCAACAGTTATTTCAGTGAATCCACCGCCTCCTATTGCGTGTGCAAGGCTTACCATGTTATTATATTTACGCTGAATTGGCTCAACATTTTCCTAACTGACCGTTTCCGGTAATAAAGCTTTCCAGGAAGCATTTAGAGCATTATCCTACTAGGGACTAGGGACAGCCGCCACGCATTTTCGAAACCGCGTTGTAAAAAAATTACCGCATTTTTCCAACCGCGTTCGAGCGAAAACGCATTGTAAAAGTACCGCGTTGTAGGAGGCCCACATGTACTTATTATATATAAAATAAATAAATAAAGTTTTAATAAGTTTTGATTAGTCTACAAGATTTAAAACGAAAATTAGCTTAGAGGAGTTTATCAGATGAAATCACCGAATAACATGAAATCATGCCAGTAATTATTCATGTGTAAAAGTAAATGGGTTTATGATCTTTGTGTTTTGCATTTGATTAACCGACAAAAAAAAATATTCATTTGTTGAAGTTTTTACTGCAGAGACACAAGCGATCTGCCG
>NW_027120959.1:0-10132 GCF_030686945.1 Centruroides vittatus | reverse complement strand
GATAATAAAAGATAGTTTCGGAAAGTAAATGAAAAAAAGTAAAAACAGTAGTATAAAATTCAGAGTTACTGTTCCAACAAAAAACTGTCTATAAGGTAAAGGTAAAGGTTATTATTCGGATTGTACGTACAATGTGAAAAATGATCTGTATATGAAACGCAAACAATTAGAATTTTTCGATATTGTGCATGCAAGTCCCGACCTGTCAGTACAAATACCAACAATTCAACTTAAGGAAATGTGTTATTTATATAATTTGTAATTGCTTTGAGTCTAACTTATTTAATTGATATACGACAATAAAACACGTGTTAGTGATAAACCAAATTTTGTGATGAGAAAGTATTTATTCTTATAAAAATGCTGTTCCTTTCTTAAAATTCACCAGTGTTCATCATTGTTAAAAAATATAATTTTCCAGTCTCTCTTCCTGCACCATAAAAACACCATAAATAATCCCATATTTATTGTATTACAATTACACGCATTTTTGCCTTATGCTTGCAATTTTCTTAATTGAAGCAATGCTAAAGCATCCGAGTGAACAAAGAAACGATTTCATCAGCGAACAACACTTAATCGAAGTGTTCAGAGAGCTAATTAATGATTGCTTTGATAACTTTTATCCTTTCTTTTTTCAGAAGTGATACAAAATATAGTTTAACTGTTTTAAGATGACTTGCCTGTAGATGGTGCAGACAAGATGCAAAATTTTCCAGACAAGTAATTTTGCGTGTATCAATTTGGCCCATGACTCAAAATTCCCGAAAAAGTTGCAAAATGAGTTTTAAGCGTAATATTTCTATTATTCTGCCTTGTGCATTGAATACACTCAGTCGGTCAGTTTTCAGTAGAACGACTTCACAGTTTTTACAACGACTCATTATCCGAGCATTTTTCTAATAATCGACGCCAATCTGAGAAGAACTCGTGATTCTTTTCTACTTGCATGTAGAATCTCGTTATTCCGAATAACTATATCATACTGTAGCAATGTGGTCAACATTGTTTATAGTTTCCAACTTGCCAAATGTATAGCAATCTACAGAATTATGCTATTTGATGCAGTAAAATTTGTCTGTTCGGTAACAGGATGTTGCAAAACATTCGTTATAAATTTAAGTTATTTATTCTTTATTATAAATTAGAATAAATGTATCATTTTTGGAGAGATGTTAAACTCATCAGAAGCTGTAAAATTCATTCGCATCATTTGATTTAACTCTTATGCTGTACACTAGAAAATCAACGACCAAAAAATATCAAGACCAAACAGCCGAAGTTAATAATGCATCGTACTCCGAGAGATCCGGGATCGAATTCAAGCAACAAACGCAAGAATATTTTATGAGTGACTTCTTCTGACTTTTCTGAACAACGTCGCTTACTGTTTGGCTGCTGTCAATTTCTTGCCGGCCGAATCAATAACAGCCATAGGAATAACGTTCATGTAATGCGCACAATTTAAAGAATAAGAGAAAAATTAAACAGAATAAATAGATATTGTACAAATTAATATATTTACATTAACTTCCTATTTAAGAAACCAAAATTGACAAAAGTACCACTAAAGAATAACTAAAAATTTCTAGTTGTTGTGAGAATCGAGCCGTCATTTTGCGTAAAATTTTGAAAAATCTTGTCTATTTCGACGTTGCGATCGTAAAAAAAAAACATCGCACAGAAAACAGATTGAATATCACCCGTACAATCAAAAACTGGCTGAGAAATATAACTTTTGAGTACTAAATGATAAACAATCCAGTGTTAAAGGGACAGAAAGTCTATTGTCGATCTATAAATAGAAGGAAGCGTACAAGATCACAATCAAATATTATCATAACAGCGCCATATAATGAGAGTTTTACGTCATTATATGCTGTACACCTTTGACCGCACACCTGCAGATGCATAGCCAGACAGTCAATCACCTGACTTTTTTTTCCAAGCTAAATCGATAAAAGGGAGGCGAGAACTCAAGTCGGGGTAGACCAGCCTGGACAGCTTCACACTGGCAACAGCCACTCAGTTCCCAGCAGCTATCCCCAGAACGGCAATCACAGGACGGACTCCACCAACGAAGGAGAATACTTCTGTCCCATCATATCTGGAACAGTTTAAAGCGGACTTTTCCATAAAATCGGAAAAATTCTTTATCACGGTCCAACCTTCACAAGACAGAAAATCTCATGTCCCTCTGAAGTAGTTTTGTAAATTCTCTCTCAAGAGGTATAGCGGATAGAACGAAAACATAGCTCATAGAGATTTTGTCGTGTCGCCTTAGATGTACAGTACAATCAATATTTCTGTTAATGTATCTTCTGTATGTCTGCGTAATCATAGATTTAGACGTTTATTTTAAACTTATAGTTTTATTCGTTAACCTGACTACCTCAATCTATCAAACATTCGACACTTATGGACTTGTTCGCGACCTTCTAACTCGATAATTTTAGACCCTCCCATTTAACCTTTGGTTACAATTTTCGGGTTAAGACGCATTTAACTCTATCCAAACTGGTGTCTTCATCCTGAAGTCAGCTAGATCATGAAATTCCGCCGACAATTAATTGTAGAGCCATTTAACAGACAACGACATCGGGTCTTGTCGACTTGTTACCGGATATGTTATCATTCGGGATCGCCTTCTTGGCCCCCGGCAAATCTCACATTATCAGGTTAGTTAATAATATATATATATATATGTTACCGGCCAAACTATATTTCAGGCCAAACTAGTTTATCTTAAGCGTGTCAGTATATACTAAATCAGCTTAGGAAAATCTAGTTTGGCCTAAAGTATTTAAGACAAACTACTTCGTCTTAGGCCGAGCTGATTTATAATTATTATTCTAGTATATTAATAATTATTCAACAATATTTATTGAAACATAGTTTACTTAATTATAAAAAACAGTACTGATTAGAAGTGACACAACACTTGTAAAAAACTATAAAATAAAAATACGCTAATCAGTATCTATCAGTTTGTATTTTTTTATATTTTCAAAGATTAAAGTATTAAGACATTTAAATTATTTTCAAAAATTTTAACGAAATAATAAAAATAATATTTTAACTCAAACTAAAATAAAAAACGAACTTGTTTGTGTTTCTTAGTTTAAAATATAAAATATTTAATCCTTTCTTTATTTTTACAGGGTAGGTTAAAGTGTACATAATAAATTCCAATGGCGGCGCTTTGGACTGTTTGTGCTCCTGACGGTTTTTCCCGAAAGGGAGCTGCCGGCAGGGCGCCCAGTGTTTAATATCACTAGTTATTGATTTACAGTAGTTCTTGAACAAAAAAAATAATAGAACGTCTTTTAAAAATTTAGTTAATCTAACCAAACCAACTTAACCGAAGCACTCTTTTGGAGTTATTTAAATACACTTTAACCACAGGATGTACTGTGGTGACATTTCGAATTACACAAAATCATATTTTTTACACTGGCACCTATTTGTAGTACATAAATCAGTTTAGCCTAGGACAATGTGGCCTAGGCTAAATTGCGGCTTAAATACTTTAGGCCAAACTAGATTGTCCTAGGCTAAACTAGTATATTCTGACACGCGTAGGACTAACTATTTTTGTCTGAAATCGGGTTTGGCTGGTAACATATACATATAAAAACAGAATATAGCATATAAAACGTGGGTAATAGGTATTAATGTCTTATGCAAGCAAATCCAGGATGACTGTAATATTATTTATAATCTTATGTACATTATGACACAGATTTTTTCAAACTGAATTACAGTGAAATATAAACATACATACAAATTCATATTGTATTTGAAATGGTACAACAATATGTGTACACAATGTTACATCATGTTAAATTGTAAAAAATAAAAACAATTATACGTTAGGTTTATTTATACTTACGTAATCTATAAGAACCTTTATTCTTTCTGGTATTAACGATTTCGTTTCAATTATTTTTGTCCAATGGTACATATTACAAAAACTCATATTATAATCTTTGCACTGAAACATTTTATAATAATAACAATTTAAAGAAATAAATAAATAACTAGGTTAGTAATATGTAATTACAATAATAATAACAATAAGTGAGATTAATAATATTATACTTAATGTCATTGACAATAGTCAGTTGAAAATTTTTCATTAAAGAAATAACTTACTAATGTAAAAAATCCATAATTGAATCTGAGGGATCAAAAAATTTCAAGAAATTTTTAGGAAATGGCGTATCGATCGATTTCAAGAATCTACTTGCCTTTAATGTGGGTTTGTCTAAACTGATGATGACCATAAAACGACTGTATTTTGATGCCCAGGAAATCAAATAATTTTACATTGACAGAAGTGTCAATACTTAAAATATCTTTGTACAAATTACAATATACCTGTAACTTATATAAAGACTAAGCATAGAATGCGGAAATAATTTTGCAAAAAAAAAGTTTAATTATTCCGCTAGACGGCTCTTCACATAAGTCTACATAATCGTGTAATTTTGCAAACGCTGCGAAATTTCATGTATTGTTTCCCAAGCAGGCATGCTTTTTGGACGAGTGCTTACGGGTTAAACACTTGGCTTTATTTTCATCGCTATTTAGTTGATCAACTAAATAAAATTGGAAATAAAGCCAAGTGTTTAATTAAAACTCAACTTTGGGTTCATAGTCCAACAATCAACAAAACACGGTTTCAAAAAAAAAACAAAATAAAAATAAAAATTAGAATTTTTAAAAATGTTTTTAAAACTTTTTTGTGAAATGAAAAAGAAAATGGTTCGAATTCCTTCTATGTGAGCATAATTTAAAATACAATAGTACTTTGATAAGTCATGCAAAGTTATTACAATTTATATGAGAAGTGAAGACAGAAAGAATGACTGACATATCAAAATTTAGAGATTACTGATTACTTCAACATCATGATGTGCTTGAAGTTCAAAAAATAGAGGTATTAATAGTTGCACTGAAAGGGACAGAAGCACAGGTAATATTTTATCGTACAAATAATGATCTGTTTGATTTTCTATACTTAATACATATTTCTATTGTACATGATGTCAGAGATCGTATAATAAAAGAACTGAATCTCGTTACGAAATATTACTGCAGGAAATATCAAGACGTTTTTTAATATTTGCAAGTCTTGCCAAGAAAAGAAAAACATGGTGAAGTAAGGTGTTGTTGAAACGCTAATGGTATTTTTACATATGAATTTTAATTCAAAGAAAGCCGAAGAAATCGAAACGCACTTACTTGAAACACATATATTTCTGCCTCTCGATGCATCTTGTGACCTCTATTTTGATAATTGTAGCAAATTTTCCAATAAGCTTATAGAAAAATTAAAAATAACTAAGTCAAAACTTAAAATTGTACACGGAAAACTAAGGCACAGACAGAGTCAAAAAAAAGCAATAAAATATATTGACAAACGGGAAGCAAGGCAATTAATCTACAACATGGGGTAAATGTCTAACATTTATTTAGTTCATGAATCATAGAGCTTTCCACTCTGGTACAAAGTAATCGTCTTATGAAGCCATGATAAGATGTTATTAGCGCGACAACTGGAGGAGCTGAAGCTGAGTTAGTGTATTGAAAAAACGGTCATTGCCTGATATTGAATCAGTCATAATAGAAATGACAAATGAGAGCATAGAAGGCGTATAAACAAGACTTTTAAGGCCAATTATCGGAAAAAAAGTCTCATAGACTTTGCATTTAAAGTTTGAAAGGTGGAGTTATCTAGGAATATTTATTTCTAAATTGTCCTGAAAACATGTTTATTTGTCTAAATAACGTCAATCAACTTCTCGTTAGCAAATTACAAGTGAGAAAACGACTAAAACAAGCGATTTTATAGCGATTGTTCACATAAGTCGAAGTGGTATTCTGCAGGGACGTGGCATTTCGCAGGAATTTTACAGACAATTGTTTTTACTGGTGGATCTAATAACAGACAAAAAATGTAACCAATTACAGTGTAAAACAAGCAGCCTATCGATGTTATCTGCAAATAATCTGCTATTTTATCTGTAGTTGTTGTACAGTTTCAGGGGGTGTATTTTTGGAAATACTAAAATATTTTTGGCCCAGAGTTTGTGACAAAGCATTTAATGGTTAGTACATTTAAAAAACAGATACGGGAACACGATTCAACAATTAGATAGCAACAGACTTTACAGTTTGAAAAATAGACTTTTGAAGATAACGATTTTTTTCCTGAAAAATTCCCGAAACGTAATACATTTTTGTTTTCGTTATAAATAAACAAATTGATATATTTTAAGTTGTATAGTTAATTAATACATCAGAAACGCAATCTCACTAACGTCAAAAACAAAAAATCGCGAAAAAAATTTTGGTTTTTTCAGTAACAACGGTACTCGCATGGGATGCAGATGCACCCCGTTCGCCTAACCGTGTTAAATCCCCCCTGCGCGCCTAACGCCAAGTTAATTTCAAAAGATGAGGTTTAACATAAAATCTGTAGGTCATGTTTAAAGAAACAATGTCCAGAAAAAAAGAAAAAGCCAAAAAATGTTAAAAAATACGGAAACAAAGAACATAAAAATACTCTCAGAAATATCACAATCTGAGGCATCTGTAATTATTACGGTTGTATCCCGGTACCTGATGTTGATAGTGGACGAGAAGATGCCAGATCTATTCTTTCTGATCTGACAAAAGGAACTAATCAAGGATTTAATCGATTGAAAACAACAAATGTGCGTCTAAAACAGTTATATCCCAGTAATCAATTTAGTGTCTGTGAACAAAAATCAATATCAATTGACAGAATACCGGGCTTTGAGATACCACTCCAGTCTGTAGCAACAACCCAAAGTGTTGGCACAGGTCAGGGCTTTAAAACATGCATATGTAAAAATCAGTGTAATAACAAAGATGTGCTTGTCTAAAAAATAATATTCTTTGCAATTCCAAATTCCACTTCAGCACCGATTTTACTAATACATAAAAATTACTATAATTTTATAGTTTTCATCTATTATATTAAATATAATGATTTGACAAGTTAATCATGCATTTATTTTATTATTCTATTTTATATTCAAATTAACATTGATTAGTTAATTCATAAAATATTTAGCTATTCCATCGAATGAATATTTAAAGTATGTAATTTTCAATTTATTCCGTATTTTACTTAAACCACTCAGGTATTCTGCAAAATAACGGCATTCAATACTTTAACGGTAACGTATAGGCCTATACAAATAACGTATCATCAAGCGAATATGGCTAAAGCAATAAAACAGTTTTTCAAATGGCATGTGATACATTCATGAAACACAAGAAAAGAAACTGGAAAAATGCCGAGATCATAAAGAACTAGAATATATTCGCTGTAATTGTTCAGAGTATAAGCATCCTTGTTAATTAATGCATGCAATATTAAACTTTTTAAGAACAGGGGCTTGACATTTGATAGAAAATAATCTATTTTTCTATACTGTAAAAATTTGAAAATAAATTCATTAAAATGTCTGTATCTAAAATAAACTAAAACAAAAAAAATCATCTGAAACCCCTAATTTAAAAAACAAAGAATGTTTCTAGATCACACATTTTTGTGCAAACACAGAAATAAATCTAAATTTTTAGATAATAGTAAAAACATAGGAGGAATATAAGCAAGGTAATCGGATTCGAAATCTGAAAATGAAATTACAATCACTTTAAGACTCATATAGTTGGCAAATCAAGAAATTCATCGCGACTAGTTGAAAGTTAAGTAATATAGTAGATCAAATAGTCGATATCAGGTAGGTTGCTATGTTTCTATTTTTTAATAATCGTAAAAAATGTCATAACAGACAATACATACTGTTGGAATAAATAAGTATTAATTATGCAAAGGTTCAGCATATTGCAAAATTACTGTACATTAAACTTTTAGTTACGAAACTTTTGAAAAGATTTAAGACGGTTGTCAATGACGATACAAGTGAACAATAGTGCACGAGAGACTAAACGTATGGAAAAGTGTAAAAAGCTTACTGAGGACGAGTAGATACAACCATTATAAAAGGTACCTAAAAATGGTTTATCCCTTGTCAATAGATTGGTTTGTGGCATTTTCGTAATTATTTAAAAAGACTCTTACGTATTAAAAAATCAGTTTCATGTGAAAAGACCTCCGGGGAAACTTTTCCTTTTTGAAAATTGCCAATGTGTTGCATTGAATATATCCAAGTGATTCTACAATCCGATAAATGTACAGCATAAGCTTATTGTTCTGAGAAACCCAAAACCGAAGGTGGACGAGCCACAACAAGAAGTGTTTGTAAGCATCAACTTCTAGATGTTTTATTGCTGTGTTATATTCTTAATTTTATATCAAATTATAGACAATACTAAAGTAATTTGAGATTTCATTACTACATTGAAATAAAACAATAAAATTTTTTATTTCGATGAGATATGACAGCTCGAGATTTAAGCGATCTGCCAGGAAGAATGCTTCCAGAGAAGAGTTTTGATGAAAAACTGTCTTCCTTTAGGTGTGTTATCGTGATAAAAACAATGAAATATCTACCCGACTAGCCAGAAAGTAAAGATCGGTAGCTTTGTCACTGGCAGCAGATCGGCGAATTGAGAATGTAATAAATTAACAACTCTATTTTGAAAGTATGAGTCAGAAGATGTTATGAACTGTAAACTATTAATAATTATGCAATAAAAGTTAAAAGGGTGAAATGTGTAATTTGTTTATATAAATAAATGATAAAAATGACTTACAATTTTAATGTAACTTTTTTCTGCTTCTATGAAAGTAAACTTTTTAATCTTTTCACTGAATGCAAAACGCCGATCTTCAGAATTATAGAAGAAAGTCACTTCAGGTAGGGAAAATCTTTCTTCTACAATGTGCAAAATGTATTCTTGCTGAATGAATTTGCTTGCAATAGATTCTGAAATTTATACAAATTTTACTGATTTGTAAAATTATTTTAATCAAAATATTTACAATATGTATATAAACGAAATCTTGTTTGTTCTTCCTTTATAAAAATATTTATTTTTTTTAGAAGACACAATGCAGTGACAGTAGATTAAAAACACTGGTCAAATTTTCATTCTTTATTCGGTTTAGCAAACCGAATAAAGGATGAAAATTTGCCCAGTGTTTTAAATCTACTGTCACTGCATTGTGTCTTCGCAAAAAAAAGTTATATCTGTTATGGGCAAGAAAAAAGATCAGATAGTTAAAGTTTATTCAAAACCGTTGTATTTTCTTATTAGGAAAAATTTTATCAAAACAATCAAAATCCAACTGATATCTGCAAGCGGAAACAAGATCGTTTTTCGGAGGAAAAACAATATTGTAAAAATAAAAGAACATTAGAGAAAATTGTATCGAAAGACGAATCATCGAGCATTTTTGCATCATCACGCATGCAAATGTTATAAATTTAAATACCGAGATAAATGTTGATGCATGCTGAGAGAAATTAACTTGACATAAAAGAAGCGCAGTAAACGATAGTTTGATGTATCCACTAAAAAGGCTTACCAAGTTCAGCGAAATGCATCTAAAATATATCAATTAAAAACAATAACAGGAATAAAAAAGATGGTAATAATAAAAGTTTAAGAGATTTGTTTCATTATTAGTTGTTCTTTCTAGCGTGTACAGTCCCTCGAAGTCAGATTAAATCAAAGTAGTTTTTATTTGTTTTTTAAATTAAGAATAATTTTTACTTTTAACAAATATTAAATTAATTATAATTCCTCTGAATTATCAGTTATTTTAAAATTTTTACTAAACAGCAATAACTTAACAAAACATATAACTTTTTAATTAATTTTACATTAGCGGAAGTAAAATAAATAATATAAAGTAAATTATTCTCGAATATTAAATTACAGTTTATATTAAAAAGATTTATTAATATTAAATAAAGTGAATATACACTCAAACCTGTTTTTGTGCAGTAGATAGGGACCGCATAAAAGAAAACGCATGAAAAAATCGCAAGAAACTTCACGAGTGGCTATAAAAAATAGTTTTCGCAAGAAAATTAAAAAAAAAAATTTATGCGATGAATAGGAGCCGCATAAAAAAGGCTCACGTAGAAAATAACTCAAAACCGTACAAAATAACTAGGAATTG
>NW_027120958.1:0-3441 GCF_030686945.1 Centruroides vittatus | reverse complement strand
ATAATAATAATATTTTACTTTCCAAGGGAATTTCCCCTATATTCGGGGGTATACATATAGTAATATTAAATTACATTTTATTTTATGTAATTATATAGTAAGAGACATAATATAGAAAAATAAATCAATGAGTTCACATGACTCACCAACACAACATTAATTGATGTTTTAAACAACTCAAAAATACAAATTGTCTTAGTCATTCATTTTCTAGAATTCAAAGCTGTGTTGGTAAACCGATTGTTAAATAGTACAGAGAATTTTCTCAGTAAATTTTACAAAAAAATTGAAAATTTTATAGGCATCTTTTTTATTAATGTTGTTTAATTTATTTTTGAAGTCAATAGGTGATTTTAAACAGCATATATTTTTGATATTGCATTTATCTCGTATATTATTCAAGGGTTGACAGTTTTGCAGAAGGTGAAGCACCGAGAAGTCTTCTTGTTGACATAGCAGGCAATATTTATTTGAAAGATTTATATAAGTGTTATTAATTAAAAGTGAGTATTTATTTAGACGTAGTTGAATTATTAATCGTTTTACATTGAGGTCTACTGGTAGCCACATATAAGGTTGGAACGAAGGAATATTTAATATGTTGGTGTATTAAGGATGATAATTGCTTTGGGTTAAGGAAAGTTAATCTTTATTGATTGATTGAGCGATAGCAGAATTCATCAAAAGACAGTAACCATATTTCCAGTCCTGAAATGAGTCTGTAAACAATAGTTCCGATATTCCAAAGGAATTTAATATTCTTCGAATTTTATATTGCCATAACTGTTTATTATTGTTGTTTTTACTTTGTTTCACCATTTCTTGGTATAATAATTTAATATTGTCATCACTTTTATATTTAAGTGTGTAGTAAAATTTTATTATTTTTTTTAACAATTGAGGAAGATCCAGGAGCGTGATGTTTCGTGTGGAATAGCATATCCAGGTATAGTATTTTCTAGTTGTAACAATTTACGTAGGAAATAGATATGCAAAGATTCAAGACTGTAAATGTACTCCAAGCCCCAAATTGGACTGGCATAATAAATGATAGGACTTATTGTAGTATTATAAAGTTTAAGATGAATGTTTAAATTTGACGTTTTCATTGTTGAACATAAAAATAAGAGGTTATCAATTGCCTTTTTGACCCTGACATTTAACTTTCACACTTGATGTTTAAAGGTTAAGTTCCAATCAAATTCCACTCCCAAATATTTGACTTCATTAGTTATTTGTAGTAGAGTGTTTTCGTAGTAGATTTTCAAGTCCTTGTTAGCTAATTTTTTGTTTTTACGAAAAATGACAATGTTGGTTTTTGTAGGATTTATTTCAAGGTAGATTGAGTTGAAATAATGATTGAGTTGATTGATTTTACGTTGCAGAGATATTTTGTTCGGAGCCAAAATTACTAAATCGTCGGCAAAAAGGATGTAATGAAAAGAGGTAGTGTTTATCTCAATGCCATCTGAGGAATAATTAAAAAGTTGACCAATGTCTCTTAAATAAAAATTAAACAAATATGGTGACAGAGGATCTCCTTGGAGTACACCGCGTGAAAGATTTAGAGGTGGAAATATCGAATTACCATGTTTGATTCTAACGGTATAATTTCCATATAATTGTTTTATTGAAGAAGTGAATTTAACACTTGCACCACTAGCTTTTAATTTATTTATTAATAGCGGTGTGTAGATTGAGTCAAAGGCTTTTTTAATGTCTATAAATGCAGTGTAGACTTTCCTGTGTTTTTCTAAAAGATGTAGTTGAATTATCATAAATAAGATAAATATAGCAGATTCTGTTCCTTTGTTTTTTGTAAAGGCGTATTGAAATTTGGCTTCTAGATCATTAGTTTTAGTCCATTGTTGAAATCTGTTTGCTATTATGGAGGTAAAACATTTTCTTAACGTTGATAGGAATGCAATAGGTCTATAGTTATTTGGAAAAGATTTATCACCCTTTTTATAAATCATGGTTAGATTAACTGTATTCCAGGATTCGGGAAAAGTAGATGTTTTATACATAGTATTATATAAATGAAGTAATTTTGATCTAGAGCTGTTAGACATTAGTTTCAAAAATTTCGAGGGAATATTATCATGGCCTGAAGCTGTGTGGCTTTTAGTTTTTTGAATTGCATCATTTAATTCTTCGATTGTAAAATCAGCATCTAGATATTCGTCGTAAGCTTTAGCGCTATTTATTGTTAAAGGTTTTAAGTAAATACTTGGGTAACGCTGAAAAAAATTTTTCCAGGTATCGAAGTCAATAGTTGTAGAGATTTCGTTTATACAAGGTTTATGTCGGTATTTTCTTACTGAGGACCAAAAAAAAATTTATTGTCCTTATTACATTGAATTAGATTTAATTCGAGTTTTCTAAAATAATTTTTCTTTAAATATATTAAATATATAGAAGTCTCTGTAATCCGAACAAAATATATTTGTAAATCGGTAGACTATCTTTCAGCCAAACTGCTAATAACTTCTTTTATTTAGTATGGTAAATGCATTTCGGTCCTATTTTACATCATGGACCCTCTTCAATACCTTCATACTCCCGGATCTTATATGCGCTTCTACTGCACTAATACAGCTAATTTACATGTACATATTCACACAGTAGTTGACTGTAATGCTAAAAACAGTTAAAAGATTACATTTAATGTACAACACTAATTTGTTATAATTATATGATATAAAACCGAATTTATACAGCACTATCTCACTGCGCATATACCAATAAAACATCACTGTGGTATACAATTTTCAGTGGTAATGCGTCACATATAATTATATGTTATAAAACCGAATTTATACAGCACTATCTCACTGCGCATATACCAATAAAATTTTTTGTCTTAATTAAGTTATTATACGTTCGTTTAGCATCCTTATATTTGTTAAAGTTGATTTCATTTGAATATATTCTGAACGTTTTTAGTTTTGCTAATTTTTCCTTTTTCATATTATAGCAGTCGTAGTCGAACAATCCCTGTCCAGGTTTTTTGTGAAGTTTCTTCCTGTCGCTATCCACAATTATGTAATTATCCATTATATTTATCATTAAGTTATATATTTCATCGCTGTTACATTCTGTAATTTTCGGTATATTATCAAACCGGTTTTCAAATTCGTTAGCGTATCTATTTAGTTTATATTGTATACTTATTTTTCCACCCAAGTATTTTTAGAGTTTTTTTCCAAAAAGAATAAGAAAGTTGTCTTTGTGGGAAAGTGATCCGAAATATCAAAATCAAGAACATCAAATCGCAAGCAATAATCCAATAATAACTCCGAACACATCGTGTAATCAATAGTTGATTTTCCATTGTGAGTTAGGCAGGTATATTCTGCAAGAATATCATTCTTAATCCGTCCATTTATTATATACATTCTGAGATTTTTTATTATTTCAATTAACTTTTGATTTGAATAA
>NW_027120957.1:0-24322 GCF_030686945.1 Centruroides vittatus | reverse complement strand
CTTTGGTAACTTTTTAATTAAATAACTGAAAAATAAATAACTGAACTGTCGCCGTTGCCGAAAGCGAGTGTCACAATAACTGTATCGCGTTTAAGTGGTCACGTGGTGTTTATTAAATCGTATGATATGGTTATTTTTTTATATATTTATATTTGTTTTTTTTTCTCAATAATATTGTTTTCAAAAGTAATGTCTAATTAATTTTTAATTATTTTAATTATTATTTTATTTTTATCGTATAATTTTTATTTATAGCTTTTATGATTAATTTATTATTATCTCTCGTATATTAGGCGATGCAAGTTGGTTTTTTTTATACATTTACTAACTAATCAGAGACTTGTAAAAACAGTCTAGCGATAAATTGCCGGGAAATATACTGCCTTCTAAGCATTGGTCTTGAAAATCAAATGTAGACAATCGCTAGAAATTCCCTTCTCTTATCGTAGTCAATTTCTTACTAGACAATTCTGAGATTCTTACTCGTTCGAACATAATAAAAAACTAGAAGTTATCTAATTACACCCTAAACATTATAAAATTAGATATAAATAAATTAATTACAACTACTCGTCAATCATATCGCATAGAAATCATTATTCTGTAATTTAATAATCCAGATTAATCTGATAATCATCTGAATTTATTATTTGTCCATTTTCTATCACAGCGCAATACATAAACCTAAAAAGTCATCCCGATCTTCATGACAAGTAATTATAAATGAAATCGCTGCGTTTGATAGCGTAGCGACTTTTTAGTCACGCGATACACAACGCGCGACAAAAGACTAAAAAATAAATTATGATAATACAAATTGAGAAAATTATAAAATTTTTTATCATTTTATTTTGTAGCGTTCAGGTATTAATATGGATGCATTTTTTAAGTTTTATTATGTGAAGATTTAATATTATGAAGAAAACAAATTACAGAATCGAGATCATGTTATAAATTGCCGAATTTTTGATGGTCCTCTCATTATTTTTTCGATTCATTTATTCCTTGCAGAGAAAATTATTGTATCTAAACTATCAGCAAACAATTTTGATGAATTGAATAAAATTTTGACCGATGTCAATTTTTGTATTAGGTGATCGAGTTAAGCTTAACACACGACTATATCACATTAAAAATTAAAAATAAAATTCATGTTTAAATATCTAACAAAATTATCTTTTAAATCTTAAAGAGGTCTTTTTCATGAGTAAAACGGATTAAAGACTATGTCAATTAGTCGATCTGAATCCCAGATAATAGCATTTGTTAATAGAGCCATAAAACAATTAACGTTTATTGACTCTCGAGGTAGGCGATAACGCCAGGTCTATTAAAAAATCTTTTGGCAGTAGCACTAAATTTCTACTAACTTCACAGGAATGAGTCATCTTTCTTGCCCATTTGCAAACAAACCCGATGACGATCAGTGAAGTGTGAGATAACTTACAGCGAGTAGAAATTTGATATGTTTATTATTTTGTGTTTTTTTCATCAAATTACTTACAAATAGATATTAAAATGGCAATTTTGTAATACAAAAGTAATTTATACTACTAAATAGAAAAAAAGCGTAGAATTTAACGGAAAATTGTAGTTTTTTACGCGATGATAAAATTAAATAGTTTCATAATAAAAAGGGGGGTCTCAGAGACCCATACGATTTACGTAAGCGAACGATTCCTAGCGACTCACGGTAAGTTTAAAAAATGAAATAAAATAACAGCCGAGAAAGTTAAACAACGATCTTTTAAAGTTTCTAGTTTCTATGAGTAGTAGGTTTCTATTAGTTAATTAAGTCACACAAACGGGTATCTGGTTTCAAATTTTCATTTGAATTTAACAAATTTTACTATCTAGTATATAAGGTATTTTTTTTTGGAAATGATTCAAAAACTTCTAAATACAAACTCGTACCGTGTCCAGAATATCATTTGACTTGAATTATATATTAGAGTATCATTTAAAAATATTGGAATTCCTTATTGACTTTTAATATAGTTTTAAAATACAAAAAACATATGATATGTAATATCTATATTTATAAACAGTATATTCTTAATTCCGAATGAATTGTCGTAAGAATTAAGAAATTTTTCGTTTTGCTAAACTTTAGGTCAAATCTGTACTCACAGATAACTTCATCGAATCAAACTTTGTAGTTGTTGTAACAGACAAAATGTATGTCGATTCGGCAATATTTGAACCTCGACGCTTTCACATTTTAGGCTTTGAAACTTTTATGAATACAAAAAAATTTGGTGTTTTTAGAATTTGTGTGGATATTATTGTTTGTGCCTGAGAACCACGTTTTCTTCAACTTGTTAGAAATTTAAAAATTCCTGCTCTTTTTGTCGAAAATTTCTGAAATTAGGCTTTAAAGTTTGGTTTATCCGAGGAATAATATTAATTCTTGAGTATGGTCGAACGTACGACGATTTTCGCGTTATTAGCATTCACCATTTTTTATAAACCTTATCGCTACCCTCAAAATTAAGGTTGATGCCATATTATAATAATTGATACATAAAAGTTTTTTTATAACATATTACAAGAGATAACTCTATACACTCAGATTCTAATAATGACGAAAAACAGTTAATTAAGGAACCCACTGCTGGATATTTTATTGTTTAGTCGACAGTATTAAAACTTCAAAATCACAACAGCAATATAATTAGTTTGTTGGCATAATGTCTAGAGTACATATGAAAAATTTAAGATATATATTTGTATTATCGATATTAGAAGCATATACAATAAAACCTTCAAACAATAGCCATTACTAATCAGAGGCCATTTAACATTTTTATTAAAAACAAAATGCATACAATTAATTTTTATATAAGGAGTTAACTCCGATAAACAGCCATGTCGTACATCTTTTTTTGTCTTTTATGTTAGGAAAAAAATACTAGGCTATGGTGCTTCGTGGTAAGTTGTTACGTGCAATTGCGGTGTGATATGGTAATGATATATATTCGTTCATACTTAAAAAATGATGCCTTTTGGGAAGACCTCTAAAAGCAACTTGCCCCTATTCAGGCGTTACTCACGCAGAAAAAACCCAGAAAACTCCGTGTGGCCAGCAGGGACCGGCGAGGAGCGAAACTACTAAGAGTTTGGTCATGGGACAGAACTCCTAGTGTACGGAAATGGTACTGTGTAGCCACTAGTCGGACATTTCTTCGACAATGTTGCTGTCAGTGGCCATTATTCAACGATTTGACTATACTTTCAGTTAATTACATTTTAGATTATCTGATATTAAATACACATTTATAAGTAAGAAATGAAACATACATTTTTGGTTGGAATTACAACGCTTACAAATCCACATGCCTAATATATTTGTTAATAATTATTTGTGCTTTTATAAATTTTCAAATATTATTGTAGTACCTGTTATAGAATCTTTTTCAAGTGATGGATTACAAGTTACTATGAAAACTGATGTGTAAGATGTCAAATTATTATATATTTACATTATTATATATTTACATATATTTATCAGATCTTTTTTTTCAAATTTTTAATATTTCAACATATATCTATATAAAATTATATAATAGATATATAAGGTGATTTATAGACAAACTACATAGTCCTGTTTTATAAAATTTATTGAGTTTCCTATAGATTTGTCGGGTTGCATCAGATTTCAATCGAAATAACGGGTCACTCGGTTCTTATTATTGATTTGTCTTCGGCTATTTAAATGCAAGCAGTACAACAAAAATTGTTTCATACAGCGGCCGTCGAAATCTCTGATTTAAACTGATGTGATTACATGAACCACAGATATTTTATGCTAATTTTTTCATGTTACATAAGCGAACTGCAAATGAAAATTAAATAAACAACATCCGTGAAAATATTCGACCTGTTATTCAAATTAAAGTAGTAATTTTAATTCCACGTGGTTGTTTCTTTGTCAAAAAGAGAATTTCGGTAATGTCATTCGAAAAACAAAATTTGAACAGATTGTGCATTACAATAGTCATATGATATAAGTTAATTACAATCGTGTTACAATGTTCACTATGAAACAACGTTCTTTAGTATATTTATATACTTTTGTACAGAGTTTATATACAGTTTATCATTTTGCATTCAGCTGTAATTGTTTTGGCTTTTCATCATCAATTTACTTGCAAACAAACGAAAAACTTAATTGTCAATCGTTAATACGTTGTTTTATCAGATTTTGTGAGTAATGTAATTCAAAATTGTGGACCATAGTAAAATAAAGTTAATGACGACAAGAAAATACTTTAACGAATACAGCGTTATTACCTAATTTACCAATATGATTAAAAATTAATTGACAATATTGAATGGCTTCACTCTGCATTTTCTGCGTGTAATTTTTTTTATCTTGTTTACAAGAATTTCTGTAAAAAATACTACAGAAGAGATGAAATATCCTGTAACTAATAAATAAAGAAGACCCATAATATCACTTATTTCCAGAGGTTCTTCATTAGTAATATCGATTGTCTTATCATCGTAGAAGAAATCGTTTCTTCTTTTTTCATCCAGAATATCTCTATCAATTTTTTCAGATAATCCACTTTGTTCAATACGATTTACCCTGTTAAATATAAATAATTACCTTTCTTTATTACACTTCTTATATATACAGTACATTACTTGTGTTATGCAACATATTAGATATATTTATGATACTTAAATTATAAAAAACTATTTACACCATGAAATTGTTAAATTTGTTGTCGGTTCAGTTACATTTTTTATTATATGAAAGCATTAAATAAAGAAGTTACTAAAAATGTTTTTCAATTACACGAATTTATGAAATTAAATTATGAAGTATCGCACTTTCAATTATTAATTCTCATCTTTAAACACTTAAATAGTAACTGTTTTCTTATTTGCCATGAAAAAATTACGTCATAAACTAAATTTCTTTTATAAATTAAATAACTTTTATGTGAAATTTATAAAAGTCGGTACTATTAAATACATATCTACGAGTACGCACCGTTTTACGAATCTCTACTAATTTTCAGCGATTGAGTGGATAAAACTACTGATCACTAGCAGTTAAACGTTCTTTCATACACACTCATTAGAATGTTCACATGAAAATCTGCATGTTTTATTGTAGGTGTGGGACATCTAAACGATAGCTTATAAAATGTGGAAAAATCAAATATAAGTAGAGTTATGCTAATTTTATTACTATATTACAATGAAAATAAAAACTGCTTTCAGTATAAGTAAAAGCATATACAAAAGGACCGTATGATGTTAGAGAAGAGATGAAAAATTGTGTTTTCTTACGATCATATGCATACAATATAAAATATGAATAATTACTTTTAAATATGACATTGTAGGGTAAATGAAACTTTTGCAAACTAAAAGTTAAAGAATAAATTTTATTTTCAAAAAACTAGAATTCTTAATAAAGTAAAACTTTAATATTTTTGTGTTTTAAATATGTTATAGTTTCTTATAAAAGTTATAAAAACTTTACATTTGTCATTAGAAATGACACTTGAACATTTGCGATGTTTGGCATATGTGGAACGTTGTGGTATCAATTCTTGGCATATAATACAAGTTGTGTTTTAATTAATGACTGTCAGATATTGTTCGCTGAGTTGTGGCAAATTACTTCCGGCATCTCTCCCATTTGTTACACCTGTCACTGCCTTTCGAAACAGTGTTATAGAAGCATCACATTATGGTTAAGCACTACCCGGAGTTCGCAATAGAAATTGTTAAATTTATGATTATGTTCAGTTATTTCACTCTTTAAACAACTAATGCAACGGAAAAGTTGTTCTGTCTTCTTGTGAGTAAAAACGAAACGAATTCTAAATATTACCAGATACAAACTAAACAGCTAACATCATAAGGAAGTAAACTAAGTGGTTACCTGAAATTACGTGTCGTCTGACGGTGATCGCTAGTCGATTCTTTACGCAGAAAAACCGTAACTACTAATGTTCAGTGGCAATATCCTCTGGAAAATTGTAAGTGATAGAAACACATTTTTCGTACTTACGTTTTACAGAGTTCCTCAGCATAATTCACTTTGACTAAATTTATTTGTGTGAAATAGAATTTCGTAAAAAGTATGTCTTCTGAGATGAAGATCTTTTGTTTTTGATGTTTGTTTATGCTCAATTCAATTTTTTGTCTTGGTGCTAGCACAGCATGAGTTCCATTAACTACTTTTTCAATTGGTTCTTTTAACAGCTCTAAATAGTAATAATCTCGACTCTTTTGAAGATTTTTATTAAAAATATCGATGATATTATTTTCAATTATTTTCCCATTGAAGTACGTCTACAAATATATGAAATAAAGAAATTCGTGTGAATTAATATACACACAAAACGTTATTATTTTTATAAAGGATCTAACTTGCAGTTGCTAATATATAATGCTTTAAACTTTATGAATAAACATATTTAATTATAATTATTTTCACTTTATTGTATTCATTTCAGTTATCAGTTAACTTTATCAGGCATTTATAGCAAGAATGTTTTTGTAGGTATAGATTGAGCTAGAGTATTTACGATGGATACTCTGATAAATACATAAGTAAACAACAATATTATATGTTTCAAGCTAAATCAACGGATACAATTTTATATGTGGCTGGTGATTTATCTACGATGTTTAATGATATTATGCAGAAATATCTAAATTATTTGTTCCATTAATTACACGCATAAAATATGTTTCATATTTCGACCAATTTTCCTTCATTTAACCTCCAAAATCTTTTTTTAATACTCATCTGAATTTATGAAAAATTGTTAATTGGCATTTGAATTTATAAACTCTAATGGCACGTTCTAATAAACTAGGAGATAATTTTGATTATGTCAACAACATTCTTTTTATTTACAGCGAAGAATGAATTTTCTTTACCAAGAGAATAATAAGGTAAATCTCACTTTCTTTAGTCTTTATCACAATGAGGTGAATAACAATTCTAAAAAAAAACGAACATTTGAATAGTTTACTTGAACCCGAGAAAAACTGTTGTCATGTTTCCAGATCTACAATATCGACAACTGATAATTATGTAATTTATGTAATTATACAAGCATTTTCTTGTGAATTTTAATACTAGAATCACACCCAAAATCATATTAAACGATTCTTTTAAATAATTTTGTATTTTATATTTATAACTAAAATTATTTTTAATGAAATGATACGTACGTCAGTATAAAGTCGCACAAAGTAAGCTTGTTCATGACTATGCTCGAAGTAAGTGATATCGTATCGTCCTTCTTTTACTGATTGAGCCAATTCCTGAAATGTCTGAGGAATGGTTTCGGTTCCAGGATTAACCATGAACGATGGCAAAGTGCCGACGTATGCTGATGTTAGGACAAATGCAATCAGCATCCAACAGCCAATTAGGATACGAAACGTTATGAGAAAATAGCGATCTACAACTGTATCTGGATAATAAAAAAATAATAAGAAGAAATAATAGTTAAGAAATTACGAAATGAATAAACACGTTTTAGTTTTAGAAATTATCGATTCTTTATTAAATTAGTACTGTATACAATATTTTTCAAAGTGTCATATGTAAGCGGTCGCAGCAATTGCGGAGGGAAAAACTTTAAAAATGTGAAATTTACCAAAATAATCTTTTCTTTTGTAAATACAAGCCAACGATTTTATAAATTTCCGTTAAAAATTATAGAAACTAAACAAAAACCTTGAATCGATCAGTTTAAACTCGATTCCCACGAGTTAAGTTCCTTGTTAAGGTGAGTAAAAACCCTGTGTCATGACTGGTCACCCATCACTCTATTAATTCAAGGAGATCATCACCTCTGACAAAATCCAAGGAAGGGCCTGCAAAACTTTTCTCCATATAAAAAAAGCGTACGATGAGTAAGGATGTAAAAGTAGTCACTGGACGTGTGTGTGTTCCTGGACAGATATCTACCTATCGTCACCGAGCTGATTATCCGTTTCATCCTCCCCGGACTTTCGTCATAAATCTACCTACCCGAACAATTTTCTCCTATAAAGATTTCACCTACAGTTGGACCGAACACATCTACTACGATTACAAGATTTCGTCTATTATTTGATCGACGTTCGCCAATACGATCATCATATACATATTTGATGGTATTTATCTTGCCCGCGATAATTTGTAAGTATTTCCTTTCTCCCAAATCCTTATAGAATTGACTACGATCGCGAATCTTCTAAATAGGAATAGTTAGCGTTCTAAGGAATGAGGTATGTATAATTATGATGTTTCTTTAAATAACCTATACATCCTTATGTCAATTAATCGTACCTAATTAAAAATGTAGTTAAATAAACGGGTATTTTGTTGTAAATCTCTCTGAGTGCTTTCCTTCCGCCGTTCTCTCCGTTCACTCCATTCCGAGTCTAACCCATAAGTAACCGCTCGCGCGAATTTATCGTCTTTGTATCGACCTAAGAATAGTGGTGTCATTCTAACAGAGTATCAAAGAGATACCGGCCCAACGATCACAATCATAATTCATTACGGACAAAAAGTTATTTTACTACGTTACTCTTACACGTTATATTTGTGATGTATTTGGTCTATAAAAATTGAAGTCGTGCACAGAATAATCCAAAATAAAGGTACCCACCTTGTCGAAGGAAGTTTCTCAATATAATCCAACATAATACAGAAAATTTCGGCATATCCTTGTTTTTATTCTCAGTCTCTTTTTTCATTATTGCATACGAAGTTAACAAAATGAAAAGGAAAGAAAAAGGAATACAAATCCAAGTCTGAAATACAAAATATTCATTATTAATTTGTTTTTTTTAAATATTAACGTTTTAATAATACACATTATATTAAAAATTCCGCGTCAGTACGAAATATTTCATATAGATTTGTAATAGCCTAGCAGTGGCCAAGTACATGACACCACCGAACTCTTAAGTTGGATCCAAGTTTATGCACGCCAACGTTCTGGCCGCGTAGTTTTTCTACATTTATTGTAATATCTATCACGTCGATAGAAAAGATTTTCATCCTTATGTGTTAAATAAACTATAAATATTTTCCCTGAAAAGATATTTCTTTTGTTACATGCCCCATGTGTTGCATTGATTTATACTACCAATCAGTATATCTGATACGTTATCAAATATTTAAGGTAACTTTTCCGTGTAAATTTCGATTCGTACAGTTATAAGATGTTATTAAATATATAGAGAAAATAATAATTTTCGAAACATTACCATTACATCGAAAGGTTTCACCAAAATAAAGGCTTTATCTAAAGGTCTTGCAGCACGTATTGCAAATGTAGTTGGAATATGGCGTATGGAAGAAGAATAAGACAAGTAAGTTTCTTTGATATTATAACCCCAGATGCCGATGTCTGCCTAATGAATAAAATTAAATTATCGGAACACATATTAAGACAGTATAACTGCTGATTATAGTTTTATTACCTCGTTCGTGAAAGTTGATATTTCCAACCTAAAAAAAAAACAAACAAAGCGTATTTAAGACACATGTAATAAGATTTAAGTAAACTGTATGAAAGAAACATACTTGAAATGAAGACTATCTGCTAATAGGTCAATATATCTCCGAATAAATGATTTATTATTGTATTGATATTCCTGAAAATGTTGTAATTATTACACAATTTTAAATATTACTTTTTGCAAGTTAAAATTTAAATTTCACTTTAAATGTTTAATAGTTCTTTCTCTACGCTATAGAAAATATTTTCCTGAAAATATAAATACCTTGGGATGGATTACGAAAGTAAAACAAATTTTGTAAAACGGAATATGACTGGCTGAATTAGAAATATTTTTAATAGAAAGCCACTCAAAAATTTAAAATTTCTTGAAACTAAACTCAACAGACGGCACTTCGTTATGTTGTGTGATATTGCTTTGCATTTATAATATTAATTTTTCATTATTTGTATTAATGAATTGTTTAATAATCTTTGTCACTGTCTGAAAATGAACCATCTGCTACTAATTGTATTGTGTCAAACATTAATAAAATAAAACCGATTAAAATTAGAGTAATTATCATAGTATACATATTTACCTGATTTTCAAACAAACGACACCTGTTTCTCTTAAATTCAAACAAAAGAAATGCCAATATCTGTTACTTGAGATACGTTACAAAAAGTTAATATTTTATTAATTTATTTATTTGTTATCGGATTAAACAATATTGAAATAAAAAATATATTTTTCCATCCACTAGTATTTTATGTCAGTAGGAAAAAAACAAAATGCAGAATGGTAAATTATATTCTCAAATTCCTTAAGATTCTCAGGTAAAATCATTTAGAACTGACTATTGTTTCAGATGATATGATAATTGACTTAAAAATCTCTTAAATAATTATTTTAAAACGAAAAAATCATAGTTTTCAGGGTATAAATCAGTTTGGTTAAAAAATATTATGGTAATCCTAATGGCCGCGCTTCCGTTCGCCATCTTCTTTGCGACATGTGCGTGTGCAAACAAGATGGCGACCGTGAAAATTTACCGATACGCGCCTATTTCGAATTTTTTTTTAAACTAAAACATTTACAATACGTAAATCTGCTACTTACTTTTTAATTTGTAATTTTAATTTATTTTCCTTTATTTTTTCACGCTTGATGACTTTGTTATACTTGTTTTATGGAACCTTTCCTTTTGTAAATTGACAATCTGACTACTTTTTTAGTAGACGTTTACTTCGTTTGGATTAGATTAACTATATTTTTAGTCGATGTTTCCTGGAATGTAAGTATTATTTTCGTTACTTCTGTGGCTACGCTATCACTGGGCCGCAGGTATCTGCTGCTGTTCCCAAAACTTCGCCTGCGACGCTGGCCAGGTCGTCGCACCTTCTTTTTCTTTCGTTTCGCTCGGTCTCGGTGTATATGTTATGGACAAATTAATTAATCGGCCATAATGACCTGGCATTATGAATAACGACAAAAGAAAGCGCGCAGTGTGATAAATATTGATTAATTTACCAAATTGACTGTTCATTATGAATACTGCTATCACCTAGTCGTGCAAAGTGATAATAATACGTTGAGGAGTGATCATCAGGCATACGCTAGCCAATAGGCACTCTGAATTGCCGATTGTATCGCGTTGAGCGCATATCGCGTTTAGGTACGAATTGTAAATTGTGCGCCATTAATTAATTTAATTAAAGAAACTCTACTTATTTTATTTAGAAATATTTAATTCTGTGAATAATTTTAAAATATTTTATAAAAACATGTAATCTTTTAAAACTAAGTACGATTAACTATATTAATTAAATGGTATAATTTTACCTATGTGCTCCCGACAGATTCTTCTCGGAGGGCAGTGGCCGGCAGGTCGCTCATCGTATAACGTCTCTAGATATTGATGCATGTGTTCAAGAACTACCGTGAATAAATAACTAATGACGTTAAACAATCGTCGGCCTGCCGGAAGCTCCCTTCAGGAGGAATCCGCTGAGAGCACAAACAGTTGCGACCGCCACCAAATTAGGTCCAAAACGCAATACGCACGTGCAACTCACGTACGAGTGCTGACTGGCTAGCGTATTTTAAATGATTACTTCTTCAACGTATTATTATCACTTTGCCCAACTAGATGGTAGCAGTATTCATAATGACCGGTCAATTTGATGAATTATTGAAATTTATTACAATGCCCGATTTCGTTGCACATTATTCATAATGCCCGTACTAATCACTTAGTCCGTAACATATATAAAAACATCCATTAAGACTTGAACAGTAAAGAATATGGTGGGTGAGAAGCTTAACTCAACTTTTTTTTTCCTTCGCAGCAGTTTTGATATTCAAAAATGTAAGTCCACAAAATCTTCGATTAAGTACATTACGTAATCTCCAAAAATGCATCGACCAAATTTTCCTACTTTTTAGAATTAAAAATAAATAAATTTACAAACTTCTAAATAACACGAACGACATTCCAAAAAGAATTCCACGTGCACCTTGTGTCTGTGCTGTTACCGAACTGAGAATTTGCATAATTCCTCATATTTTCCGAATGTAGAATTTTGAAGAAAATTACCATGTGATAGTGTCGTGTGGTATCACTTCTATTTTCATTTTATTTCTAATCGCTCATGCGGTCGAGGTTCACTGAAGATCAGCCATTGGAATTACCTAGGTATACGTTAACCATGAGTTTTATAAAAAATTTTAAATACGAGTAACCAGTAGAATCGTCATTTACTCTGACCCTACTCGACACACGAACCCCTCTAACTTCCCACCGCTTCGATTTTCAACTGAAAAAAATTTAATATCATCAATTTCTCTGATGTCTTCCTTGCAAAATTTCAGAAATATTTCGCAGAAAATACAGAAGTAATTAAGTTTCAAATTAGGAAACTAAATCTTACCATTATAATTAATATCCTACTGCTTACAGACAAAATTCGAATTTTTCGCATCTTTCGATATTTCATAATTCACTGAGTCCGATACAAAAAGTCTTGACAGGTCTTTTTTTTGAGAAATCGTCAAATTTTTTCGGTTGTATGTAATATAAGCATAAAAGTAAAAATAGAATTTTATTTTTTAATGAAATGGCAATAATTGTATAAAGCATGCTGTTTGTGTGAAATTAGAATGTCTAATATTTTTACCAGTATTTATTATCGTTTTTATTTCTTTAAAACAAAAAATGATTATCTCAGCGTTAATATTCTGAAACATTTCATTGCCTGGGTTATATCATAATTCATCCAATTATAGTGTATTATTGCTTGTTGATTACATTTCTTATCTACATTCTTTGTCAGGCTGATAAGGAACATGGTCCGAAATGCATTTCCGGCGAACCGAAAGACAAAAAAGTACTGTACATCTTGTACAGTTACTAACATGATTTATGTATAAATTGATCACGCTAGAGTATTAAAATTTTTGTGTATATACTCTTTATATATATAAAGTATAAATAGGAACTTTATAAGTGTTGATAAGTCTACAAGATTTAAAACAAAAGGAAGCTTATCTTTGTTTTAAATCTTGGGGCGTTTATGAGCAATCCGAACAACGTGGAATCTCACCAGAAATTACCTATTTTGAGAGGTAAATGGGTTTGTCATATTTGTGTTTTGCATTTGACTACCACACAGACAAACAAGAATATTTACCTGTTGAAGTATTTATCTGCACATCAACGAGTGTTCTGTCGTACTAAGAAATAATAGTTTCGGAAAAGAAATGAAAAAAAAAAGAAGAAAACTAGTAGAAAATAGAGAGTTACTGTTCCAACAGAAAACTATCTATAATTTTTTACGAAAATCGTTAATCGATTTTTACATGCAATATGAAGTAAGGAATGAGAATTTCTTAGTTTTTGCCTATGCAAGTCCTGAACTAACGGCACGAATAGTGACAATTAAACTTAAAATTTTAAAAATATTCATATAATGTTATATTGCTCAGAGTTTTCTTATTTTCAATTGATATATACGTGTCACTAGAAATCCGAGTTTTGTGATAATACGAAATTTTTGCTGACAACAATACCGTCGCTTTTGTCAAATTTACCTATGTTTATCATCGTTAAAAAAATTAATTTTTCAAGGCGGATACTTTTGTGGGCTGCGCCTTGTCGCCTATCGTGATGACACTAAGTTCACTCAGGGCCAAAATCGGCTTGGAAATTGTTGCTTTATCTTTCAAGCCGAACTCTTCGCAATCAGTATGGCTGTTATTTGGTCTGACCGTAATTTCCAAAGTAAACAGATTAGAATCATCACTGACAGCGCCTCTGCCATTGCTCTCCTCTCTACCAACAATCCGCATCCTATCGTCAACCTTATATTGAATTCCATCAATAACTCCTCTTGCCACTTTCAGATTAACTGGACGAGAGCCGACCAGGGCCTACAAAAAAAGAAAGGGCCGATGCCCTCGCAAAAAAGGTTGCCCATAATCTGGACTTACCATTGCTTATAAGAAAACCACTCTCAACAACATTAAGACTACTTTTCAATGATTTGATTATGGAATGGCAACAGGAATCGAATGATAATAAATCCATTACCCACGAGTTTATTCTCAACATTCAGCAGTTTCTTCATAATACCATTTTCACTCCCAGCGATCATTCCACGCAGCTTCTCACCAGCCACGGCAGCTTTTTCTCCTACCTGGCGGGTTCAAAGGTGCATCCTATAATTTTTGTCCCACCTGTGGTGTTATAGACAGTGGCAAGCATTACATCTTGCGCTGTCCAATGCTGGAACAGGAACGTCTTAATCTGCAAATTCTAGTCGAGGCACATGACAACAACTGGCTTCCTCCTCATCTTCAGTGTGTGCTCAATCATAAGGACACTTACAGTGCCTTCTGTTACCTCATTGCTATGTACTTTAAAAAGACTACTGTTCTTAAATACTTCTAGTTAGTTATCTCCTGCTTGACATTACTGTGTTTTATAACTGTATGGTATACTTATTCTCTGTAAATATTATTTCATCTGTTCATTGTATGCATTATATCTTATCATCTTTCTTATTATTGTATTTTTATTGCATTTAGTTTTCTTTTATATAATTCTACCACAATGTCTTATTGTTTGTATATATTGTCTTTCTCCACCGTTACTTGTATCATATTATTTTGTATTTTGTCTCTCGTGTTTTGCTTTGTTTTTGCTGTAACTTTGTTACTGTAGTAATTATGTATTGTTCTGCATTGTTTTCCGATTTACTACCTTATGTACTGTACTTTGAGACCTTTGTCGCTGCAACACCCGGTTGTGTGTATACGGTACCGGGAATGTACCTTTTTTTTGGTATCTTTATAAATAAAATAACTGTAACTGTAACTGTTTTTGTCATTATATAATAGAACGCATTAAAAATCTTTTTTGGCTAAATTGCTAAACTTATCAGTCGCTGTGAGTTCATTCACATCATTTGATTTAACTATTGTGCTATATACTAGAAGGACCAAAAAAATATCAATACCAAATGGCGATGGTTGATCATGTATTATACTTCGAAGATTCCGGGATCGAATTTAAGCAAGAAACGCAAGAATATTTTATAAATAACTTCTCCCGACTTTGCTAAATTATGTCGCTTACTATTCGGCTGCTGTCATTCTCTTTCTGGCCGAATTAATAATAGCCACAGGAAAAAACGTTTCAGCAATGCCTACAATTTAAAGAATAAGCGAAACATTAAAGAGAATAGAAAGAAACTATACAAATTAATATGATTACATTACATCCCTGTTACAGAAGCAAAATTGACCGAATGTACCACTAAAGAATAGCTAACAACTACTGGTTGTCAGCTAAAAGTATAAAAAAGCCATAATTTGTCATAGATAAAGTGAGGAAAAGGTATTTATGTTTTAGGCTCGAAAATTGAGGATAAGTGTAAAATCTTTTAAAATATATACATTAATTAAGATACAGAAATTTTTAACCTGAATGAAAGTAAATGTTAAACATACAAATTCATATTGTATTTGAAATACTACAACATTAAATACACTATCTTACATCAATTTAAAATATAAAAAATAAGACAATTATAAGTTACATTTATTTATACTTACGTGATCTATCATAACGTTTATTCTATCTGGCATTAACGATTTCTTATCTATTAGTTTAGTCCTATTGTACATTTTACAGAAAGTCATTTTATAGTCTTTGCACTGAAACGTTTAATAATAATAACAATATAACAAAATACATAAATAAATAGATAAATAATTTATAATTACAATAAGAATAAGTGAGCTTAATAATATTTTACTTAATGACAGTTCAGAAAAGTGAGTTGAATTTGTTATAAAACATTTTATGGATTTATAAAATAAATTCATAAATGAATTTGAGCGATCAAAAAATTTCTTGATATTTTTTGATCGTTCAGAATTGTGTGCTTCAGCTATGTCGATCGATTTCGACAATCCATTTGCCTTTATTGTGAGTTTGGCTGAACCGAAAAAGCCAGGCAGTTATTTTATGAAATAATTAGTGTAAAATGCGCGGATTAAGGGATTAATTATTATAAAATATTGTAACAAAGTATTTTATTTCATTCATAAAATTTTAACAAAAAGGATGTAAATTTTTCGTTTCCGAGAAAGGGAAAAAAAGAACTTTCTTTCTAGGCTGACTAAAAACTAGTTTCTGTCTTATGACAATGATTCAGTTACCCAGCCGTCCTTATAAAACAGGGTATTTTCCCGCCTTTTTGCGCAGTTTTTAGAAGACAAAACACGCGATAATAACTCGCGCACTTGATCGGAGGTTCAACGAGACCATAACTAACTACATAAGTGCAGTTCAAGACATAAACCATAATGTATACTGAGCGCATAGAAGATTGATTCTCTTGTTCCCCATTCTCCAGAACACGATCAAACCTTAAGTGAAGGCAGTATAATATTCAGAACGATTGTAAGCTCTCTCTCTCTCTGTCATGTAGCATCCGTGTTAGATGTAAGGAATAAGTTAGTTTTAGATCTTTTTGATATGACACTCTTGCCTGTTTTCAACGTTTATAGAATATTGTTATGATTTCAGTCCAATAAATAAAATCTATATATATATACGAGACGAGTTGATAATAATAATAAGAGCCCAAACGGTAAGGAGTTGAAAGTTGAAATTTGGTACACAGTTAGAGTAGGTCACCAAAACGCACACTAAAGAGGAATTTTCCGAAATTCCTCTCCACGGGGAGAGGGACAGGATTAAAGTTTCTATATACATTATCGAGACGTGTCCAAACGGTTAGGAGTTGAAAGTTGAAATTTGGTAAACAGGTAGGGTAGTTCACGAGGACGCACACTAAGAAGAGATTTTTCGAAATTTTTTCTCACGGAGGAGAGGGACAGGATTAAGTCTTATCACATCCATCAACAACGGAAGTGTCAACAATGGAAGTGTTACGTAACAATTAAATTGTTAAGAGAAAGCGACATGCAAGACAAAGATGCAGTTTTTTTTCGTTTTTTGCGGGAAATCGAACATAATTTCAGACCCATCTCACAATTTTCTAATTAGTCTAGAAACAGGGGGACCTAATTGCATTCTGTGAATACGAGTAAAATTAACTATAAGGTAATAATCTTAATTTTCGCTACTGTTACTTTTGTCCGAACAACGCCGAACAATATTATATTTGGATTTTCACCCATTCTTTATTTTGAAAACATTTATTGTTGAATAATAGATACGCGTGATAATCCGCGATAATTCGATTAACTGAGGTCGGGAACCTCACAGGAGACCGTTATTTTGCGATCTTTCATTTCCACGTTCCACAATAAACACTAAAATCGCCCTCCTTCGACGCAGAGGGCTGGTCTAACAGACTAGTAGCCAAATAAGTGGTATAGGAGTCGAACCAAACTAGATTATTAGAGAAAAACAGCATTCAATATTTTAACGATGAACTTATATAGAAATTACGAATCACCAATCGAATAAGAATAAACAATTGGACAGTGTTTAAAATGGCTTGTCATACATGCAAGAAACACAAAAAAAAAAAAAAAATTAAGAAAGATGGCCGAGAATCTAAAAAACTGGAGTATTTCGCTGCAATTGTTTAAAGGAAAGATTTCTTGTTAGAGCATGTAATATTGAACTATTTAAGAACAGAGGTTAAACATTTGCTAGATCAAAAACCCCCTTTCCTGTACTGTAAAAATTTGAAAATATGTTAATAAAGATGTTTCAAGATGAAGTATATCTATAAAATCATGCAAAATGTCTAATTTACAGGAGGAAATATATTTGTACATCACACGTTTTCGTACTGACACAGAAATACATTTAAATTTGCAAATGCTAAATGAAACAGAGGAACTCTTAGAAAACTGCAAAGTGATCAATTTATAAATGTGAAACTGAAATAACACACACTTTAAGACTCATTGAGTTAGCCAAATTGTGAAATTCATTTCTTCTAATTGGAAATCAGGTTATAATTGATTAATTAGTAGATATCAAGTAAATTACTGTGTGTCTTACAATAACGGTAAGAAATATCATACTACTCCTTGTAAACAATTTACGTTCAAAACTATTGATATAAAATAAGGACACAAAGGCAAAATATTGGTAGGTGAAATATAAGCCTATTTCTGTGAGGAACCCAAAACCGAATGTGGACGAGCCACAACAAGAAGTGTTTATAATCATCAACTCCTAGATGTTTAATTACTGTATTATAATTTTTAATTTTATATAAAATTATAGAAAAAATTAGAGTAATTTCAGATTTCATTAAAACATTTAAATAAAACAATGGATTCTTTCTACTTCGACAGCACATAACAACTGAAGATTTAAGCGAGTTGTTTGAAAGGGTACATCCAGAAAAAACTTTCTGTGAAAATCTGTCTTCATTTAAGTGTGTGATCGTGACGAAAACTCTGAAATATCCACATGGCCAGCCAGAAAATCAGAATCGGTGGCTTTGTAACTAGCAACAGATCGGCAAATTAAAAATGCCATAAATTAACAAGGCTATTTTGAAAATATTAAAATGTCGGGAAATATTATATAAACAGCAAACTACTAATAATTATGCACTGAGTATTTAAAGTATGAAATGTTTAACCAGTTTAAATAAATAAAATATATGAATAACTTACAATTTTAACATAACTTTTTTCTACTTGTATGAATGTCGAAGCTTTCAACTCTTCAGTAAATGCAAAACGTCGATTACCACAATTGTAGAAAAAAGTCATTTCAGGATGAAGAACGAATCGATCTTCTACCACATGCACAATGTATTCTTTCTGAATGAACTTGCTTGAAATAGTTCCTGAAATTTACAAAAATTTTACTAATTTGGAAAATTAATTCAGTCAAAAGATTTAGAATATGTATATAAATGAAATCTTGTTTGTTTGTCTTTTATAGAAATATTTATTATTAAAGTGATCAGTACTGAAGTTTGTACCGATATTTTTCAGAACATGGATCCACGCTAAGCTAATTACAGCCCAAAAATATTAATATATTTTCTGTATATAAATTAATTATTGTTTTTCGTATTAAACTAGATTCGAAACATTTAAGGACTCGAATACTTATCTCTGTTTTAAAAAATTTCGTAAAGATAACGATTTCATGTTTTTTGAATTTTTCTCTTATAAATCTGGGTAACGCCGTACACATAACTACTTATAAAGATATTTCAATTGGGACTGCCGTAAAAAGTAAACTGTTCATATACAACATTTTGCATAGAAGTTGCGAGAACTCAATTGAATTTACTAAATCCGGTTTATTATTGGATTTAGTAAATTCGGTTGAAGATAAATTTTAAAAATATTACCTTCATGATAGGAAAAATGTTTTCTAACAGAAATCTCAATCTTAAAACGAGAATTTGAAAGTGGCTAACATGAAGCACTCTATATGTAAACAAACTGTAGAAAATAAAAAATGCTAATGAAATATCTGTTATTCTATAATACCTACTGAACAGCAATACCTTAACACAACGTAAAACTTTTTAAATAAACTCTCGTTAACGGAAGTAAAATAAATAATATAAAGTAAATAATTCCCAAATATTTAATTACAGTTTACTTTCATTAGACTTATTAATATAATGTGACGTAAATGTACAAAAAATCACAATTATTTATCAAATTATCGCACAAACTATCTAGTTTTATTTACAATATTTACAAAAATATATATATTTTTCAAACCAACAACTGTAGTGCCTTTGACCGGTATGCTTCTCTCCTCTTCTTTGTAAAAAACGTTTTCGAACCTCGTTGGTTCTTCCTCAGGCGTAACGGAATTCTGTTCTACAAAATTTAAATATCCCGTCGAAGTTCTCGTCGAAAATTTTGTAGAACAGAATTCCGTTACGCCTGAGGAAGAACCAACGAGGTTCGAAAACGTTTGCGTTTTACAGAGAAAGAGGAGAGAAGCACACCGGTCAAAGGCACTACAGTTGTTGGTTTTAATTTATTTTCACTCCGGTGTTGTTCCTTTATATATATATTTTTTTCATTTTAAGTTTCTTTTGAAATACGTAATTATCGAAACTTATTGCACTCTGTATTTTTGCAATATTCATTTATCGTATTAGAATTTTTATTGCGCATAATATGAAATTCTTTGTAACACATGCAATATTAACTGGCACATTGTGTAGTTTTTCCACATCTTTGTCAAGCTTCAACTCGTGAATAATGTAGTATTATCTTTGAATAGAAAGTTATTTAAACAGATATTTATAATAATAAAATAACATGTCCAGAGCATAAAAATAATTTTTAAAGTAAAGAATAAAAACACATTGCAGTAAGTCACACAAATCAGATTTATTTTCTATAAAATATTATTTTCAATAAATTATCCTAATTGTGTATAGTAAAAACAGGTAAAAAATACTTACTATCACTGAACTGATGTACAAGTCGAATAGTACCATAAGTAATCAGTACAAAACTTAGCTCCAATTGAAGTAACATGTCGAATATTGTTCTATATCAAAATAAATTAGAACTATAAACAATCGTTTAATTATTTTTAAGATATTAAATAAATACTGATGCATGGCACTATTTTTATGGTGTCATTCTGTAAGATAAAAAAAAAAGTTATTTACAAAAAATCTTTGATATTAAATTCTAAAATCTAAGAAAAGTTGTTTGGAGTATTATATTTTGAATTTCTGTCATCTGTTAAAAGACCCAATGGCGACTCTATTGTGGTGAAAGATCTTAAATTAGTTTCAAAGAATAATTTGGTGGTGGCTGAACTCGATGTTGCCTCAGATAAAAAACTCATTTACCGAAATGTACATAACATCCGAAAGAGGGAAAAGTGTTCTAGAGTAAAGTTTTTTGATGATTTACATTGAAGATTGAGAATTAGGAGAAGAAACCTTGTTCCTTTTTATCGAGAGGCTAAGGAGACAGGCAAATCTGCGTTCATGAGAGCTGATTGTCTAACAATTGATGGAGATAACTTTACGTTCGACTTACTGAATAATAAGCTGATGAAGATTGAACCTTTTTTATTACCAGGAAAGTCGCTTGATCGTCGAACGGACGAAAATTAAAAACTTTATCTGTTATTCCTTACTCAGAAGTTTTATTTACGTTAAAGGTGTTGTCTTGGAATAGCCAAGGTTTATTGTATACTAACTTTACTGATAAGAGTTTTGTTGATTTCATCTTATCATATCAGATTATTGGCATAAGTGAATCCTGGATGACATCTTCTTTGAAAACTCTTCTTTCATCATTAGATTGTCAGTTCTATTTTACTGAATTTCTAGCTCATAAATCTGAGGGACCTGGAAGACCATCTGGCGGATTGTTATTAGTAATTTCAGTCAAAACTTTCTCTTAAGCATGCGGCAGATGCTAAGCAAGACCAGAGATAAGGACTCGTGTAAATGTATAGTCTTGTGAGAAATTATATTTTCTTTTTTAAAAAGACCAGAGAATTCGCCGTCTTGAAAAGATTTTTGCGTATTTTTCGCGTGTGTAATATATCTACTGGCATCAGATTCTGAGAGAAATTTTTTTTGTAGCCATCACCCATAGCCAGATTCAATATGTGTTGCTATGCTTTACGCAGTCAATCTAACCTAATTGATTCTCGTATCACACAACTTATGAATTTTCTTTCAGGGAGAAGGGTAAGATTTTAACAAATCTTGCACCTTTCTGTGAAAAAGTAATCAGTATAGAAAGGGACTAGTATAGAATGATGTAAACAGTAAAATATTATGTTTTGCAATTCATGTCTACAGATAAATTCAAATTCACCAAATAACACCTTCTACTTATAGCTGAGATAATTTTTATTGAGAAAAACAAACGTTTTCGGCTTACTCAATAAGCCATACTCAGGTTATAACTTTCGAAAAAAAGAAACATTATCGTTCCATTAAAAGAGTACGATTGTTTGAAAAAATTCAAAACATTAGCAACGGACAAAAAGGAAGAACATGGTAATATAAATAAATAAATATACATAAATAAATAAAAACAAAAAAGAAAGAACATGGTAATAAAAATAAATATACAATAAAATCGTTATAGTGGGAATAAGAAGTAAAAGATGAAAAATAAAAAATAAAAAATAAAAATGATTCCACTGGTGATACTTCTAAAAAGAATGGCAGATTATCGAGGAATGATGCCAAATCAAGCTAAGACAAGCCTACGAGTTTATGATATATTTCTTAACCACGAATTTCCAGGCTGTTGGTAGGCTGTCAGCGTCCCTCGCATTTATGCATGCCTCTTCCAACTTGCTTTTATAGATTTCAATTTTTTCTGCGGTATTCGCTAACGTTGGAGAGCTAAAGGGTTTTACAATATCCGCTTCCTCCCATTTAATTACCGAGCCTTGGGTCTGCGCGTATTGCGAAAGTACTGTTGCGTTGGATCCTTTCCTGACGCGTATTGCGAAAGTACTGTTGCGTTGGATCCTTTCCTGACGTCATACTTGTGCTCTTTAAGTACTGTTGCGTTGGATCCTTTCCTGACGTTCAACGTACTGTGCTTAGTCTTAGTCTCTCACACAACAAGAAGTTCAGGGAAAAGACTTAAAGAGCACAAGTATGACGTCAGGTTTGGCCTTTTTGTGCTCTCCGAGCGGTAAAGGGCCTTAAACCACAAAGAAAAAAAAAAGTATGACGTCAGGAAAGGATCCAACGCAACAGTACTTTCGCAATACGCGCAGACCCAAGGCTCGGTAATTAAATGGGAGGAAGCGGATATTGTAAAACCCTTGAGCTCTCCAACGTTAGCGAATACCGCAGAAAAAATTGAAATCTATAAAAGCAAGTTGGAAGAGGCATGCATAAATGCGAGGGACGCTGACAGCCTACCAACAGCCTGGAAATTCGTGGTTAAGAAATATATCATAAACTCGTAGGCTTGTCTTAGCTTGATTTGGCATCATTCCTCGATAATCTGCCATTCTTTTTAGAAGTATCACCAGTGGAATCATTTTTATTTTTTATTTTTTATTTTTCATCTTTTACTTCTTATTCCCACTATAACGATTTTATTGTATATTTATTTTTATTACCATGTTTCTTTCTTTTTTTTTTATTTATTTATGTATATTTATTTATTTATATTACCATGTTCTTCCTTTTTGTCTGTTGCTAATGTTTTGAATTTTTTCAAACAATTGTACTCTTTTAATGGAACGATAATGTTTCTTTTTTTTCGAAAGTTATAACCTGAAGATGGCTTATTGACTAAGCCGAAAACGTTTGTTTTTCTCAATAAAAATTATCTCAGCTATAAGTAGAAGGTGTTATTTGGTGAATTTGACTAATTATTGGCTGAGCTAGTATCTGGATTATGTCTACAGATACCTTCTTTTACAAGCAAGTAACTGTAGATATAGAAATTTGCCAAAAAAAAAAAAATAAAATCGATTAAAAAAGTTAAGATTTTTTTCACAAAGTTTAATAAATAAAATAATTTACTAATCGTTTCATTTACTATATGTCTATAAACAGCAGAAATAAATAGTAAAGAACAGTGTTCAAACAAATTGTATTCTCTTTAAATACAAAATAATAAATTTAAACAGACAAGTAAATTATTTTTTAGAAAATAAACTCAAGAGTGTACCACCATTTGTCAAATCATTTTTCGGTACTTATTTAACTAACCGGATGCAGAAAGCTTACATTGATAGAAAGATTCTATGAAACAAGACAAACCGAAATATCGTATGAGCGGTTTATTACGAACACAAGAGCAAAAAAAACTTTTTTACTTCCATAACTGGAAATTTTAAGTGGAGTTTTCGTTACTGAATCGAGTTTACTAGATTCGCAATATCTCTTGAATAATAGTTATGTCTCTGTAAAGACACACATATATATCTTAACCTATGACAATTATAAATTATTAATTAATTTAAATTTTAAATATAATACAGCAAAAATACTCACATGTGGCATAAGAGATGTCGAACTACTGAAATGTATTTTCTCGTAGTGTGATTTAACATTCTAACAAATTGATTTTCTTCGTCACAACCGACGTACTTGTTACAGACGAAACTTTAATGTTTTTTTTAATTAATCGAAAAAATATTCATATTATATTGTACAATTTTAATTAAATATTATTTCAAAACTTTTATGATAAATTAAAAAGCTATTGTTCTGTTTGTTTAAAAAACAAATAATTGGGTTAAATAAGTAGCCGTTTGTTTATTTAACGTTAATTAAATTTTTAACATTTAAATGTAAAATCAAATTATGTATTCATTATTGATCAAATTAGCTTAATTTGAAAACAA
>NW_027120956.1:0-15327 GCF_030686945.1 Centruroides vittatus | reverse complement strand
GTGGTATCAACCCTGACCGCTTAATCATCGCCGACGCGAAGTCGACTCTTCGGTCCCTTAACGCGGAAGTATAGGGTGAGCTTCGCTCATTGTCACAACTTGTTATTAATATCTCACATAATTTGTTTATTAACATATCTGTACTTTGTATGCTAAATTTCGAATATTCCAGTTTATTTAATACATTAATTTTTAAAGTGCGTTTCTAAAACAATTTAAGTTTGCTCATCTATTAAAGGTCTCACTTTATCTTCTATTTTATGTGTTTTGCTTCTTAATTTTAAAACTAGAATGTTAATATTAATGTGTAAGATCTTACTTTTCTCATTCTCTATTATAATTTCTTCTTTATAAAGTTTAGTAATTCCTTTTCCAGCGATTTTTAAATAATTTATATTGAGTCCTTTTCTAACTTTTAGTAGTTCCTAGTTTTTATAACTTTTTTCTTCACTTAAGAATTGTTTTATCTCTACTTTTGATTTTAATATCTTAAAATAATTTTTCTATCTGTTACTAGCTAGGTTGCGGCCGAAGTTCTCATCTTAAAAACGTGAACGTCGATCGTCGAGCGCCGCTTACAAGATGGCGGCGCTGGTCGTTCGACGTTCCCGTTTTAGAGATGAAAACTTCGGCCTCAATCTCGCTATTACTTCCATGACAGGTTTATTAAGACTTACAAAAATTTTATTTTTATTATTATGTTGGGTTAAATGAGATTTACTCGGTTAACACCGGTGGCTGTGTACTATGCCGGGCCAAAGTCAAGGCATAGTAACCAAACAGAAATTAAAGAAGTGTATCAGTGTGTGTGTCTGTATTCAGGAATTTTCTCACAATATGACATGTATTCAATATAGTGGCCTTCTGTAGTGTGATGTATGTGTTTCTATTCAATTCTAATGTGCCCAGGCTTTTGTGTAGTGTGTGTGGTATGACACCTGTAGAAGAGAGAACAACAGGTACAATAAGCACCTATCCATCCTCCACAGATGCCTTATTTCCTGGGCGAGTTCTGTGTACTTGCTAATTTTTTCAGTGCATGCGTTTTGTATATTGTGAGTGTTTGGAATGGATATGTCTATAATGTATGTGATTTTATTGTGTTTGTCAATGAGTGTGATGTCTGGTCTGTTGTGGTAAATTGTTTTATCTGTGATTATGGCTCTGTCGTAGTACATTTTGTGCGTGTTGTTTTCCAATACTGTCTGTGGAATGTATCTTGTAGTATGGCTCGTGGATGTCTAATAATTTGTGTTTCTTTGCAAGCTCTTGGTGTATTATATTTGCTACTTGATTATGTCTGTGTAAGATAATCTGTCTGTGCCAAGAGCTTGCAACCAGAAGTAATGTGTTGTATAGTTTCTGGCATGACGTGACATTTTCTGCATGTGTCATTTGTGAGTGTTGCATCTTTGAGTATGTGTTTTCTGTAGTTTTTAGTATTTATGACCTGATCCTGTATGGCAATCATGAATCCTTCCGTCTCCCCAAAGAGGCATCCCCGAGCTAACCAGCTGTTTGACGCAGTTTTGTCAACAAAATCCTGGGCCAGATCGTAAGGATGCCTGCCATGGAGTGCCTTTCGAGCCCACGATTGCTTAATGGTGTCTATGCTTTTTATATGTTGTGTTGTGTCCATATGATGTGAGTGTAAGTTTAATGGTGTGTTATTTGAGTCTGCTAGAGTTACTGCTTTATGTAATTGTGATGTTTCTTGTTTTTTGTAGAAAAACTCTCGCAGTGACTGTATTTGTTTGTAGTGAAGGTTAACTATGTCAATCAGGCCACGTCCGCCATCTTTACGTGGAAGGGTTAATCTTTCTGTGGCGGATTTAGGATGATGTTGTTTATGCTTAGTAAGTGTAGTTCTTGTTTTCCTTTGGAGTTGCTCAAGATCTGTGTGAGTCCAATGTATAACTCCAAAAGAATATGTGAGTACTGGGATGGACATATGTGTTTATTGCTTTAACTGTGTGTTTTGCATTTAACTGTGTTCTGAGAATAGCATTTAATTTACTTTGGTATTCTTTAATTAATCTTTGCTTTATTTGTGCATGTTCTGTTAGTTTGGCCTGTTGGAATCCTAAATACTTGTAGAACTCGCCCTCTTCCATGGATTCAATAATGTCTCCATTTCCAAGTGCAAAATCTTCTTTCTTCAGGATTCCTTTTTCTATGTGAAGTGTTTTGCATTTATCTAGGCCAAATTCCATTTGTATGTCCTTGGTGTATGAATGTGTGATTTGTAGGAGTTGATGAAGTTGTTTTTGTGTGGATGCATAAAGTTTTATGTCATCCATGATACATGAGATGTGACAGTGTAAACTGTGTTGTTTTTTTCGTGTCTGATATTGTAACCATATTGCGTGTTGTTTAACATGTTGGATAATGGATTCAGGGCTAGGCAGAACCAGAGAGGACTCAAGGAATTCCTTGAAAAATTCCTCGCCTAATAAAAATTTGGTTTGTTTTGTATGGAAGTGTTATGAACCCTGAGATGTAGTGTATGTTCTCCAGTGCTGCATAGTGTTTTGAAAGAATGCAATGAGTGATGGATGTATTTTGTACATGTGTAGGATATGTAGCAGCCAACTGTGTGGAACACTGTCGAATGCTTTTCTGTAGTCTATATATGCCATGTGTATGTTTCTGTGTTGTTTGTGTGCTTGCCGTAGAATGACTGAATCTATGAGTAACTGTTCTTTGCATCCCCTGTGGTTTCTACGACAACCTTTTTGTTGTTCTGTTAGAATGTCGTGTTCTTCAACATGTTTGTATATTTTGTTTGCAATACAGGATGTCAATAATTTGTAGAGTGTTGGAAGACATGTAATTGGTCTGTATTGTGTGGGGTCTGTGGTATTGTTGTTTTTAGGTTTCATGTAGGTGATGCCCTGAGTAAGAAAATTTGGCATGTCTTGTGGATTGATGATGATGTGTGTTAGGTGTTTAGCTAGTTCCTGGTGCAGTGATGTAAACTTTTTGTACCAGAAATTGTGAATGTTGTCTACACCAGGTGTCTTCCAGTTGTGTGTTCTGTTAACAGTGTATTGGAAATCATGTATGTTTATTTCAACACAGGGCATAGTTGGTATGTTGTGCAAGTTTCTGTTCTCCTCCTCGATCCAGCCTGCATCAGCATTGTGCGTGACAGCACTGGACCAAAGAGAAGACCAATATGTTGTGAGTTCTTCTTCTGTTGGTGTGCCACTGTGCTGTGTATCAGTGTTTGCTTTGTTATTAATTTGTCTGTAAAAGAGTTTTTTATTGTTTGTAAATAATTTATTTTGTTGTTTTCGTAGTGTACATGTTTTGTATCGTTTGAGTCTACGTGCTTTGGCAGCAAGTTTTTGTTTTAGTGTATCAATGTATTCTGTAATGCGTGTGTTGTGATGTTCATGTTTTGTGTGTGTTTTTATTTTTTTGAAAATGTTTTTGAGCTGTTTCCTTAATTTGGGTGTTATGTTGTTTTTAGTGTATTGTGTTAGCCTGCCTAATTGCTGTCTAATGTCATTTATTTGTGTTTCTATTCTTCTCTGCCAGGCAGGCTTGTGATAGAATTGTGTTTTTCTGTGTATTCTGTCTGTGATTGTACTTTCAGTCCATGGTGTTTCATTACAATTTTATATAAAATAACTTTTATGCAAAAAATTGAGAAAATAATCGAAAAACTCGATCATTTTTTCATAATGTGACTTCGTCAATAAAAAATCTATTTCATCGTCATGACATTTCTTTTTATTAATAGTATTGTTAATAGCTTAAAAGTTATTTTATAAATAAATTTTCTTACCAGCGGGAAAGTTACAAAACTGGTTGCTGAATTTTTTTATTAGACAGTGTGTTGCATCTTTTCTTGCCACTTCAGCAAAACCATTTGAGAGCCCATCCTCGAAGGGTTTGTGGGGTTTACTTTTCTCTTATTTTCCAAGGAGACGAACAAATAGACGAACATTCCATACTTATCTTTAGATAAACTTTTAACTTGAGAAAAGACGTAATGTAAAAGGAAATATTAAATATATTTATATTCATTTTTTTTTCTAGATAACCGCGTTCATCATCGTCCGAAGACACATCGAAACTGCAAAATGAAACTCGACTGCGTAAGAACATTCCTTAGTCGTATTTTCAAAAACTTGGGAAAAACGGTCGGACGGCATCCTTATTACTTTATTCTTTTACCTATAATTCTGTCCATGACTCTTTCTATATTTATCACAACACTACCACCCAGCAAAACATTTAAAGACATAATTACTCCGGATAAAGGAAAACTGTACACCAATAAAAAATTCATACAAAATACATTTTCATATAATTCGTCTCAATTCACCGAACAGATAAAAATGCTCGATGTACCAAATGCTCTTGTATTGTATTTGATGAAAAAAGATGGAGGAAACATGTTTGACAAAAATATTCTGTCAGAAGTGAAACTGATCGATGAGATCACGAAAAATATAACAGTAGAAAACAAGGGGAAGTTAATCAAATATGCAGACCTCTGCACTTTAATGCACAAAAAATGCTTCTATAATCCTATTGTCGAGGTGATATCGGAAGTGGGAATTGATTCTATAGTTCAAAAGAGAAAGAAGCTGAAGTATCCCGTGGATATAGATTTGTTATCTTTCACGTTTAAAGCTTACTTTATAAATTTAGGGGGTGTTACCGTGGATATTCACAACTTCGTAGAAAAAGTAAGTGCCGTTCAACTACTATATCTAACCGATGATAAAAATGAAGTAAAAAGCAAATTGTTTACAAATTGGTCGGCTCATGTCTATGACACCATTCAAAAATATCACTTCGAATATATTAAAGTCGTTCCGCATTCTCTTTTAGCCATAGAGCAAGGATTTCGAAAAGAATTTCATAAAACGAAACCCAAAATAGGAGGTTTGGTCGCAATTATGATTGTACTTTCCATACTTCTCAACACCAGCAACAGCTGGGCGAGAAGTAAACCTCTTCTCGGATTAGCCAGTGTGATTAATGCTGGTTTGGCTGTCGCGTCGTCTTTTGGATTGATGGCAGCATCGGGTGTAGAAAGTACTTACTGGAATGTCACCATTCCATTTTTAGTGCTTGGTAAGTAATCACTGTTCCTTAAAACGTACTATTAGACTATTGTTAACACATTAAATAAGAATTGTATATGTATTTCAGTGACCGAGATTGACGATGCTTTCGTATTAATAGGATGTTGGAGGATCACTGATCCCAAACTTACGGTTGAGAAACGCATGGAAGTAACTTATTCTGAAGCAGGAGTTTCAATTACTTTAACTTCACTCACTAATTTCATTTCATACTGCATCGGAATGATGGCTCCATTTCCTTTCATTCGAATCTTCAGTTATTACACTGCAACTTGCATAATCTTCAATTTTGTATATCAGATATCGTTTTTCGGAGGATGTTTGGCGTTGAGTGGATATAAAGAAGAAAGGAATTTACGTTTTGGAAAATTTATTAGATGCGGTAAATTGAAATTTATTTATAATTTCCGAATTCAATTATTTTAGTTTATAGGTGTAAAGTCGATGTTGTACGTACTTTCCACAAATTTGATTTATTTATATTTTTTTGTATCTTGAGTACGTATCAAATGTTAATGATTATAACATTTTTTATTATATTATAAGAATGCAGCTAGTGTAAAACTTATATTTAATCGTGCATTAATTCGGCTGCATATAAATGTGTTGTGGCTGCAATATGTTCATCTCAATCCGTTTCTTCTAAATGACGTAAAAGTGATGTTAATTAAGGCTGAGGCCAGCTCTGTAAAATATTACTCCGTGAACACGACCGTCAGCAATGTTGATACGACAGAAATGATAACGTATCCGCAGAAACATGAAAAAATTTGAACGACATATACAGTCAAATTTCCTTTAAACTGTTACCATTGGTTTTCCCGTCATTATAGAAAAGTGAGGGTGGCGGTTTATCGAAAACAGCATGTAAATAGGAGTGTCTGGATAACATTAAGAATAACTATCGCTTCTTCTTTTTATTCTTATTACATTCACTATTTTTCTCTTATCGAAAAACCTACCCGAAATAGTTTGAACTACATATCCTTTTCTCAAGTTATAGAGATAAATGAATCCAATGAGTCGATATGCATCAGATAATTCTTACTGGATACGTTTACCTTTAGAAAACGCCGAATATTCTCTAAACAAGCCTGCGCTTTCGCAGTTTCTAAAGGATTTTCTTTGTCAGTCATCGTGGTCGTCTTCGTTCTCTTCCTGCAATTCACTATCTTATTTTTTGCAAAATTAAGTATTTCTTATGACGTTAACTCCTCAAAATTATTCTTATTGCGGTCGATTTCAATTAATTGTTCAGCAGCAAGTTAGATTGTGAAAGTTGTGTTTGAATTATACCTGAGATCACTACCTAACATTCGAACACTTATTATAATGCGAGTCAATTTGTGCCTTTCTTTGAATAAGCCAGTGTGTAGCCAGGAATTGTTTATTGTCTTGGAAGTGACTACATTCCACGATTTTCAATTACCTGCATAGCAGATTTCAGGACATCTTAATAGGAATTTCATCATTGATACATTCGATAATTTTCCTTACTTCATGACGTTTGTACTTAGATTTAAAACCTTTTATTAAGCCAGTGTCAAGTGGTTGTAGAATTCCCGTGCAATTTGCTGGGAAAAAAATTGTATTTACACATTGCTCGGATTGGTTGTCTTATGAATTATAGCAGGACTCTCTTAGTATGAATCATAAGACATTAATTAATAGCAGGACATTGCAGTATCCTCTTACGATAAGAAAAAACTGCAATGATATGGATATGAAACTGCAATGCAAATGATACGATAAGAGTTTTATCTTATCCTTATTAAAATCTTCAACGAATTCTTGGAAAAGTAGGTCTTGTCATCTATTCCTTTTTATTGTACTTGAAGTGGCAATAAATAGAAGCATCGAAATTTTTAAAACAATCAAGCTTTGAGAATTTTAATAACAGTTTCAGTTTTCTTGTTACCACCTTCTTAATTACAACAGAAGGTAATTGTGATTCTATTTTTATTTTTATTGCAGCTTTTGACAGCTGCACGACCAATCGTTTTATCATGTAATCGGAAAATAAAGCAGTTTAATGTATGTTATACACATCTTATATATCATACTGTATTATTGTCGACAGACTATTTCTTTCATCTTCTACAACATTCAAGTTAACTTTAGCACTTTCACCGTGTTTTTTTCTCTGTGTTAAGTTATGACGCTGTTTAAAACGATGCAGCCACCCATTTCTGTAATTAGAATTGTTTATATTTGTCTGTTAACCAAATATTTCTGCTTGCTTTCTTATTACATATGTGACAGTGATATTCCTTGCATTTACTTGCGTAATACATATAACTAATGCATTTTCAAGTATGTCATATTTTCTACTTTTCATTTTTCTAGCGGCTCTATTTTCTGCATATTTCTGTAAAACTACTAATTTTTCGGTGTATTTTCTTTCATATATAAATAATATTTTTATCATTTCAGAACGAAGTGATGAGGAAAATAATGACACTGAACAAGAGGAATATACTATGGCACTTTTTAGAGATTCGTTGGGAAAAATAATTTCCAATCCACTGGTGAAGATAAGTATTATTATAATTTACATCATTAATTTGTCACTTGCAATTTGGGGTACATTTTATATCCAACACGGCATTAAGTATGAAAAGTTATTCGCAAAAGATTCTTTAGTTACAGAAGGCTACAGAATTAATTTAAAGTACTTCAAGCGTCATTCGTATCCCTATCACATAATAATTAATAAAACGTTGGATTATTCAGATATTAAAGTTCAAAAATCGTTAGACACTCTGTTGGAAAAATTCCAAAATCATCCCAACATTGCTGATAAAGAATTCACTGTGTCTTGGCTGAAATTCTACAAAGAATTTCAGAAAAGTCCCGTAGCAAAATTTTCATTACAAGGTTACAATATGACAAACAAGCAAGACTTTATCGACGGACTTCGAAACGTATTCTTCAACATCAGAGCAGCCAAGTCACTGTCTAATGACGTCGTCTTTAACAGCAACAAAACTGACATCTTATACAGTAGATTTTTTGTTATGGGAAAAAATGTAAATTCATCGGACATAGAAAGAGACGTATTAAGAGATTTATTGAAAATTGCTGACGAGTCTGACGTTCCTGTACTGGTGCATTGCATTAAGTCAAGTCTAATCGAACAAGGGATCATCATTGGACAAATGGTTTATCAATTGTTTTGGATTACTGCAATACTAATAACAGCGGTCTTTCTATTGTTTGTACCAAATTTAGTAGTGGCAATTATTGTTGCAATTTCTGTGGTTTCTTTAATGATAGAAACTTTAGGTTACATGTGTTTATGGAATTCAAGTTGGATATTATATCATTGATGAGTCTGATTCTGTGTGTGGGATTCAGCGTGAATTATCCTGCTCATATTTCGTATGCTTATGTCATGTCACAACGCAAGACACCAAACGAAAAATTAAAAGATTCTCTGTATCGTATAGGCTTTCCAATACTTCAAGGATCTTTGACTACAGGATTAGGAATATTGATTTTATATTCTAATGTATATTTTCTTTCCACATTTGCGAAAATTGTGATTCTAGTTGCTCTGGAGACGGCTTTTCATGCCTTATTCTTTATTCCTGTTATTCTTTCTATCATTTACGCTATATGCGAGAAGATAAAAACAGGTTTTTGTTAATCAGGGAATCGTAATCTTAGTGTGTTGCCATTCTTTCCTAATTTTCAAATTACGAGAACATCACAATAACGTTCGAAAGACATATCAATTAAATTTATCGGAATATTATTTTGTTTTAAAATAATGATGAAACATTTTTAATTCTCCGTTATTCGTGTTTAATTTCTGCTGAAGTAGTTCATATATTAACGATTTCTGATGTGATGATAACTATTATAATTTAACAGTATAAACGTTCTCTATCCTAACACTAAAAAATAAAATGGATATATTTACATGCACGCTTTGTGTATATAGATGTGTGCTCAAAGTTTAGCAACAATGAAGACAACTTACATTACTCTGTATATATTGTCTACTCGGACCGTTTTTATTAATAGGACTTATTGTACTGATGTATTATCTGGGAAAAGAGGATATAACAAGTTATATTAATAAACAAGGTTGAAGTAGACAATATATACACAGAAATGTAAAAGAGTAAGGACATTGGATTTATTAATTAATAAATAAAACATCTCTAAAATCAAATCTATAGAATTCTCTAAAATTATTTAGAATAATTCTTTAACCACTCGGTAAAAATTTGTAAATATTAATTAGTAATTAGATTATACTCTTTACCCCGTCCCACTACCAGTGCGAATAAAAGCTTTCCACCATTCAACTTAATTTAATGCAATAATTTCTACGGATCTTTTGACAAAAATGCAATCATATTAGGAGAAATGAGAATGCGTTGAAATGATAATATAATACAATAGATTATACAAAGCAAATTACGCCTAGTATGATACATAACTAGTGTGGAGAACACATTAGATTGAGTTACAGGTAAAAAGAGGGCATTGTGATAGATTTGGATAAACATATAAGGCAAAACAACAAAGCGAGAGTAGAAATATACTGTAGTAGATTAGTGAGTCATTCTATCATTCCAGTTTCATCTCTTACAGAGGTGCTGGGTTGCGAGTCGTGATCTCTCACTCGACGCATTACGAATTACTAATTGTACCAATGATATCGTGTACTATTGTCAACATTAAAATTACAATTGTACTAACAATAATAATGGTGTGGGCAATTACTATTAATACTATAGTATTTTATATCGTAGTATAGTTTAACAGAAATTAATCAAATTTAAATCGAAGGAGATTTTCTCACATTGTCTGAAGGCATCAATAAATCTACACTTTATATCAATTTCTCAGTTAATCTGAAATGAAGAAATTTCTTACTTTCTTAAGCTCTTTTTCATCTCCTGCAGATGGCATCAATAATGCTTTTTTTTTTTTTACATCGAAAAACGGTTTTCAAAAATTCGTTTTCCTCTTTGAATTCCGCATTCGAAACGGTATTGCCGTTTAGTAAGAAAGTTACAACAAACCAGCATATTAACTGTGCGTAGCAACGGTCTCAAAAACGGCTCGAGCAAACATGTTATTTTGGTATTGTCTTTCTATCTCCAGCTTTAATTAATACTGAAAATTTTGTTTTTTCCGTATCACTTATCAATACTATTTGAGACAATGCATATTCATCAAAAACTGGTGAAGTCCAGTGAAAGAGGCCGCTAAACCGGTAATCCTTAGATTGCCTTAAAGTAAAAGCAGAAAATTGTCATAATATAAAGCAAGCGATATAAATGAAGATCTTTCTTTCCCAGGTTTAAAATAAGTAAATTAGGTGTTTGCAGGAACAACATTGAGACTAGTTCAATATATATATATAAGAACTTTTATCGAACATGGTGTTTGGAAACATTTCATGCAAATCTTTTCTTTACTGTTCGCGTTCTTATTGTTGTGGCTTGAGAATTATGATATGAAAAATGAATCAAAAATGTGAAGAATATTATAATTTCAGTTTGTATTAACCTCATGTACGAGTGCATCTTTCATACTTACATAACGGCAAATTTGGTTTCTTCTCTTGTAAAGTATGTGCTTGTAAAGTATGTTGAGTCATTAAATTTTAATCGATATCAATTATTGTAACAGAGAAGAGTTTCGGATCGGATCGTAATTCCTTTCTTGTCTGAGAGCGCTAAGAGCTTATAAATATTGTTACCTTTTCTACTAGTTTCTGTTAGACAAATATATTATTAAAGTAATTATGACTAATTATAAATGTAGTATTTAGCAAAGTATACTACTAAATGTTTTCCATTATGACTATCAATTTTACATCGTTTCCATATTGCATATATTGTGTAGTAATGTACACTAAAGTAAACTATGGTGAAAAAGGCTCTGGAAGCTGTGAATGAGAAAATAAAATTTATTAAAGAAAACTGTCTGAATTGATGTTTATTTACCATACCAAACAAAACAACAAAGTAGAAAAAGTAATGTTCCTCGATAAAAAAATTTGAAAAAATCGATTTCTAACGGAAAAGTATAATGTACAGAAGTAAAACACTACTAATTTGAAGTGGAGTGCATATATTTGAAATTAAATAAATTATAAACATGATTAAAAATTGCAGCTTCACGCGACAATGTCACAATAAATAATGGCTTATTTTCTTCGCATCTTCGAGGACTGAAGCAGGACAAATGAATTCGGTTCACTATCTGTCCCATAAAAATGAGGCAGATAGTGAACGTTGTTATAAGAGTCTGCTCTATTATTTTCGAATGATTGCAGGTTGAACATATTAATCAAGCTTACACAGTATTATATACAAAAAATAATAATAATAAATAAATAAAATAAAAAGTCGTTCGCTGATCTTAAGATTTTCGAGCTGATAGTATTTGTAAAAAATTCAATTCGGTAAAAAACATTCGATTTACTCAATCTATTTTATATTTATTTTCATCAATTTTACGTAAACGACATATACATACGACAACGAGTTTGCAAGAAAAAGATTTTGCAAAAAAAAAAAAAAATAGTTTAAAAACCTCCACTAGGAGGCACCTTACAGGAAAATACAGAAAAGAAAAAAACAAAAACACAACTAAACGAGTTGTTCTACGAAAGACAAGCGTTTTGCAGAAGCTGCTTACTTAGGTAAGGAATGTTGCTGGAATGTGTGTCCATTGTTCTGGTGTAAAATTTGAAGTCGATGAACTGTATGTTCTTCAGCTGACCGCGACTACTCTCCACTCATCACTGGATTAATCCATGCATATAATGAGTGGTGATATTCAGGTTAAGCCGAACCCGTTGTTAAAATTTTCAGTTACCCGAACCTTGTTAAACACACGGAACATTTCTCAGTGGGTTTGTTTTTTTTTAAATATATTAAAATATACGTATTATACTCTGTAATACTACTAAACTAGGGCCTTATACCCCGTTTGCACCGAGCATTTCAATCTAGATTGTGAGCAAGGTCGGGGACTATGTTTTGGTGCGATCTCTCTCGGACCGTTTCAATCTCGATCAAAACTAGGTTTAATCGCGATCGATTCAAGAGAGTTCTTGAAAGTAGATCCAGTCATAAGAAAGATCGCAGAATGCCATGCGCGCGAGATAATACAAGATTGCTGTGGAACACGTGTCGAGCTATGGACAGCAAAATAAAAAGGAGTTTGTATCTCGAGAGATGATGACATCTGTCTATTATGAGCAGTGATAAAAAATTTCTCTGCCTGAAAAAAAAGGGTCGACAGCACTAAAATACTATTCTGATCTCGTCATCACCCAGGGTTCGTTACGTTCCAAATACGCCACTGATTGTTAGATATATGGCAAGAAAAGGTATTGTATCTATTTCTAGCTAAAACTTCCATTTCGTTTGTAGGTGAATGTCAGGGAAAAATTTTCTGCTAGCGAACACCTTGTCAAATATTTCGAATATCACCACTGCATATAATACGATTACTTAAGTGTGCCAAAGTTGCAGCATTTCTGTGAGAAACCATATTCAAAAACATATATGCCTGTGTGGGAAACCATATATGCCGAAGGCATTTATGGTTTCTCACAACAGGTTGGATGGCAGTTCTCTCACAAAATGGCAGTTCTCTGCCATTAGCGGAAACCATATATGGAACTGCTGAGAATCCATATATGCCAAATATGCCATTATCAGAAACCATATATGCCTTCGGCATATATGGTTTCCGCTAATGGCATATTTGGCATATATGGATTCTCAGCAGAAGTTTTGAACTAAATTTATTTTCCAATATTCTTTTCCGAATGCTTTGCATAGTTTTATGTCGGGAAAAATCTGTAATGCGGCTGCGACCGCACCAAAAAATTGTAAATTCCTGCAAAGCGTGGCGAAGCAGGATATTGAAATAAAGTAGAGCGCCCAAAACTGCTGAGGATGACAGGCACTAGGAACGAAGGATTGCTGTATTAAGTGTAGTGCTTTGCAGTCTGTATACAAATTTTGGTGTCAATATACTTCTTTGTTACGGTAACAGAGTGCTCTGAATAAGGAATAGGTAATGACCATCTTGTGTATGTGGAGTATATATTTCTGTTTACATATAGTTTTCAAAATAAAACTAAAGCAATTGCTAAATTCAGTTATTTATCGGGAAGTGCTCAATGGCGCGAAATTAAAAATCGAAAAATCAAGAAACAGTTTGGTTTAGTTTTATTCGTATATGACGGCGCGACACACGGGCGATCTGCCGAGGAGAAAACACCTCCCGGGAAACTTTTATAGAAAATTGACCCCTATTTAGGTGATAAAACGTGAAAAAATTTTGGAAAACTCTAAGTAACGAGCCTGTCGGCGAGACCGAACACGCGACCATGTACCGGTGGTTTTATGCACTCAGCCACAGGTGCGTCTTTCAGAAACGTCATGTCAAGGTTTGCAGTAATTGTACTGTTTGATCCGAATGCGTAAATTTTTAGTAAATAAGTGTTTTAGTAGCCACGTCAATGAAACCACATAAACTATAATTATTTAGAAATACTCTATTATATGGAATATGGACTGCGTAACTTTAAGTATTTCTACCTTTCAAGATTCACTTATTATAAGTATTTCAAGTAGGATTTCTCAAACGGGATCCCGAGATCCCGGTTGCTTTTTTAACCCGGGAAATTCTTCTCAACTCGGAAAATCCCGCAAATTTTTTAAAAGTTACTTTTTTCTTATTTTGTGTTAAGGTTAAGGAAATTTTACAAATAGAAAGTATAATTACATCATAGAATGTCAGAATAAATTTGTATTTATTAATTTTAAACCTACTTATTCGTTTTTAGAATTTTGCTCGTTATGGCATGTCACAAATAATCAATAATCAATACGTAGCTTATTTCTGGCAGGAGTCTAAATATTCTTCAAATGTCACAACCTCTAATATCTGGAATAATTGTGCTTACGCTGTCTTGATTTTTAACCATGCCCAAGCGTCAATAACTGCATTATGCCAGATTGTGCAAATTGGGCAAGGGTACAAACGAGTACGAAGTCTGCAAGTATGAAGTTTTTCTTCGTAAACCTGATTATTAAAGACAAACGAACTGCAGAATTATTGGGCTATAATTCAATTATTATGCCTTTGTGTCCTTTATCATAACTTAAATTTATCTTCGTATACTAGTACATTTATAAGTTAACAAGACATTATATAAGTACTTATTATAACAGGTGAACTAAATAAAAAATATTATTTCTGAACTGAAAGACTAAATATCTGCATCCATAATTTTCCAATATAATAAGTCATGTTAATTGATAAATGCACTAGTATACAAAGATAAATTAAGTTATTGGGCTATAAGCTTCATGTTTCTATTAAAGCAGCGAAGGCAGACAAAAAAAAATACTAGAGAGCAAAAGAAGTACTACAATCTCTATAACGAACTAGAAATCCTCCAGGCTACGGGTGAAAAAACATATAATATCTGTTTTCTCTTAAAAGCAATGAACGCGATTCCACTCACATCGATTTAATCGGAAAGGGCATTCTCGGTAGCAGGACTTTCTATTACTAAAATAAGAATCGGATTGAGTAATCGGAGTATTCACCATCTTTGCTTTTTAAAATCTTATCATAAAAATTCACAATAATATTTTTATCATGTTTTATTTAAAAAACGAAAATTATCTTTTAAGTTAAAACTTTGATCTAAGTGCATCCTTTTTTCTAATTTTCATCTCAATTCAAAGAATTCTTCTGTTATATGCAGTTTCCAGCAAACTTTAATAAACTTTTTTATTTGTGAAAATTTCTACGTAATTCAAAGGTAATTTTCAATATATAACATATACAGCATTACGAATATGATTTTGGATGTTGCAAACGTATTAAATTACTTTAAAAATAAAAAATGATTATATTTTGTATATCATAAAAATAATTAATTCTATCCCGGCATTTACCGGGTTCCTGGGAAACAGTTTACTTTTCCCGAAATCCCGGAATAAGCAAAAGACCAGGAAGTGAGAACCCTTAATTTAAATTACAGCATTACTTTCCTGACTGACATATATAATAGAGGGAAAGTAGGTCGATCGGCGAAAAAATGACACCCGAAGATTTTTACATTTTTAGGACTTTTGACGCCTAGAAACGTCGAGAAATGCGAAAAAATTCGGGAGTAATTTCTATATATATGAATGTGTGTATATGTGTTGCACGATTTTTG
>NW_027120955.1:0-7998 GCF_030686945.1 Centruroides vittatus | reverse complement strand
GAAAATGTAAAAGAGATAGTTAAGAATTTTATCAGAATTTTGCTGATAACGTGCCACACTATTTTCGATGTTATTAATAAATTATAGAGCAAATAAATTTGTAAATTAAACTATTTTGTAGTATTTATTCCTTTCTGCATTCACTTACTGGTCGATTTAATATATTTGTGGTGCTAAATATTAGTTAGATTTCTTTTTTTTAAACAATTTTTGCTGTTTGCTGCGATACAGGAAACGATGAGTTTTGACAAATTGTGATTCATAAATTCTGAACAATTCCGAAAGGTGCTACATCATACGTGTAATTTCTAACTTTCGTATAGTAAATTTGCCGCGGTTCTATACTTTTGTGGAGCACCTTTTACTGTACACAAAGAAAGCGATTTAATTAGGAAAACACGAAAAATTATCAATGACATTTGTTTGACATTAGGCGTTGAAAGTCCATTTTAGTATTATTTTATGCTTCGAAATGATTATAGTTAACAAAGTTATGTATTAACAGAGAACAAATGTTATTAACAGCATAGCTGTACATTTTCTCGTATAAAGATTTAAATAATAAAGTTAACATTAATTACGATGTTCCAGTTCTATAGCAGATTTATAGTAGCTGTACATTTTCAGGCAGCACAGTATTCACTTTTATGTTAAAATCGCGAAATATAATGTCGAATCATTATGCGAGGTTCTGAATATTTTGATATAAAATATTCTAGAAATTAATAGAAAATCTTTTAAAATTAAATGTAATAATTCGAAATTTTTATTAAAGCTACAAATCAAAGAGAACAAGCAACAAATGTTTACTGTGTTGACAGTCGGTTCCCGAGAGAGATCTTTATCTCTTATGACTAAAAGGCTGACTAAACCAAAAAGACTCATCATGACATCCAGGCAGATGATCTTAATTCTTAATCTCTATTGGAGGAGAAAAATAGTATAAATATAGGATTCACGCCAAACTCCGCGCACAGCGCATTATTGTAACCTCCATAATGTAAACCTAGTGTTGTAGTTCTTCAGATTGAACTGCTGTTCAGAGTACCAAAATGTTATCAATCACATTATATAGTAAATGAGGTAATATATTAGATTTGTAAACTTTCTCTCGATCTCACAGTTAGGGATTTAAGTTTAAGGTTGAATCATAGAATTTAATCAGTTAATCCATTTGTATTCTTGTTGTTTATTAATTAAAGTATTTGTTTGTTGTTAATTGGACTTGACTCTAGTTCTCTCAACGGACTCCTGTCGACTTATCTATGCACTCCCCACTCAGTTAAAACTTTAGCCCTCCTTTTTAATAATATTTTAAACGCGTGATAGGGCGCGAATTTCATTCCTATCTAGTGTCAGCATCCTGACATTGATCGGGATCACACGATCTTGATCATCTAATACCGCTCATAGAAAGGCCATCTTAGAACATCGATGTCGAATCTTACCGATTTCGTGCCGAGTAACCGGTCTCCTGGGCCCTTAGTTTCGAGTTTTTCGTGTTGTTCTCGAATTGACGTCATTTAACTCACTCGTGTTACTATTATGACTCACGTAATCGGTAGTCTCGAGTTAGACCCGTCAAGCGAACTCGAAAATCGAGAGGAAATACGTCATACTCACTTGGTTACGTATGTCGTTAAGCATGATGCGATTATTTACGATGCATTTGGGTTTGCGACTATAATGATTCGACAAATCAAAACTGTAACAAGTTGTAAACAAATCCATGTGAATTAGTTTGCACTGTTGCAGTTACTGTTTTGTTATAGCGATAAAAAAAATGGAGACCTCCAATGCTTTATTTTTAAAAAATCAGTGACAAACAGAAAGAAATATTAGTCACATACATTGAAAACAACAAGAAAATGAACTCTGAAAAATTTGACAACGAGTTTACTAGAAAAAAACAATTAGATATGTGGAAAAAATTAGTTCAAAATTTAAATGCGTGTTTGGAGCAAAAAAATTCGTTGTGGAATGAAAAAAAGTAAGTATTTTAATTTAATTCTTTCTTCACTTTTCTTCCTTGATCTGTTTCTTAAATTGTTCAACGAACTTAACACTTCCGAGTAATAAATAATCTTAATATAGTGTCTATGCTCTTAATAAGTTATACATATAATTTACTATCATTTTAATTCATTCTCTTTTTCTATGAATTATACTTCTTTTTATTTTTGGAAGAATTTGCTGTATAATTTTATCAAATAAATTTTTTTTATTAGTACTGGCTTGACATGAAGAGAAGTGCGAAAGAGAAGGTAACGAGAATAGTAAAAAAAGAAAAAAAAACAGCAGAGAATAGACTGGGGGTGGTAGAGAATCGAATGAAAAATTATCTTCTTTACAAGAAAGAATTATTTCTATAATGGGAGATACAGTAGTTTTGGGGCAGCAAAACTCTGTGAAATCGGAAGTTGAAGAATTTTCAAACATATTGCAGACTGAAGTGAATAATAGTTTTTAAATTTAAAATGAATAAAGACTAACAACGCGTTTAAAAAAATGTTATACTTCATTATTTTTCTGTATATAATAGACAGTATTAATAATAATAACATTGAAATTTCTACCAGTACTACTAAAATCTCTGTTTATATTTTTAAAATGTAATTTATAATTATAGGAATCTACAGCACTGCCAGAAATTGAAAATATCACTGTGACAGGAATAAATTTTATTTCTGATTTTGAAAAGGGTTAGTATGCATCAAAATAAATAATCTCATATACAAAATAATTATAAACCAAAAATTTATGGTTTTCAATTTATCTAACAGATAGTGAATATACAGATTTATCAAAAGGAGTGAGTCAGTGTAAGTAAATTTTTAAAATATTTTCAAATTACTTCATTAAAGCAACTGTAGCATTAATTATAAGAACTGAATTTATAGAATCTGTTATAAATGAACTGCATAGTAATAAGTCATATTAATTTAATATACAATGTTATAAGATTTAGTGTAAAAAAATTAATTTTATAGTTATAGTAAGTTTTCCATGTGAATTTATGTTTTGTAGTAAAAGAACGAAAAAGAAAACACATTTCTGCTGAACAAGAATTAACTGAAGCAAAGGAAAAAACAGATTCATTTATTCAACTAGAACAGGAAAAAATTAAATTTAAGAAACAAGAACTAGAGAAAGAACATTCCGTATCTGAAAAAAACAGAGTCTCATTTAAAAAAGTTGCAACAGCATTAACTACTATTGTTGATATATTATCCTAAAATAATTTATAATACAGTAGAACCTCTATTATCCGGACTAATTGGGGATGAAGGTAGTCCGGATAAGGAAAAATCCGGATAATCGAAAAAATAATAATTGACAGTGCATATAGCAGGCGCAGGCTCATATAACTCTAAGAGCCGCATGCGGCTCTTGCTGAGTGTTAATTTTTGTTTTTTATTATTGTTTTTACAATTTTATTTTTATAATTTTATGAAAAGATGTTTGTTAAAAAAATTAAACATTTGCTTTATATTATATTTATATTATATAATAAAATCGCGTTCTTTACCAGACTATCCGCCATGACAGTACAGAACTGCAGCTCCCATGCATTTTGCAAAACCTACATTTTGGCACCCACTGAACTCTTGCTTGCCCACCCCTGGCATATAGTATGAATAATTTTTATTTGTCTAGATTTACATATAGCTTCAATATTAAATTATTTTTTATTAAGAAATTCAATTAACAAATTTTGTTTAAAGCTAGCTGTTCTTTTTGAAGCTGCTAAACGCGAATACTTTTAAGACATAAGTTGTCCTATACCACTTTCTACTGTTACTGGAATTTACTAATGGTCTTTTCAAAATTTTGTTCCATGCATTCCATCACGTACGTACATAAACAATGTCGCAACTTGCCAAGTGCAAATCAGCAAATTCGTACAATTTTTGTTTATGTTGAACAATCCGGATAATCGAAAATCCGGATAATAGAGGTCCGGAAAATGGAGGTTCTACTATATTTGGTAAAATATATCAGTTTTATGTATATGTTTAGAATAATAATTTATCTATTTTCAAATTAAATTTGTTTTTCAAGTACTGATTTTTCTGTTCTTTATATCTGAATATTCTTGAAAAAGGCAAACTCTTAACAGACATATACAAAATTTATTAGTATATACAATATACACACAAAATTTTTTAATGATATATATGTTACCGGCAAAACCCGATTTTACGCCAAGCTAGTTTTGCCTAGGCCAAACTAGTTTAGAATTATTATTCAAGTATATTAATGGTTAATTTAAGTTCATCATAAAACACCAATAAGTTTATTTTTAATTTTAGTTTGATTTTAAAAATTATTTCTATTATTTCGTTTGAATTTTTTAAAATATTTTCGAAAGTTAATTACCTTTAAAAATGCATGGCTGAATAAAAATATACAAATTGATAAGTACTGATTAGCTTATTTTTATTTTATGGTTTTGTACAAGTGTTGTGTCACTTCTAATCAATACCGTTTTGGTTAATTTTACCCTAGGTATCGAAGATGGCGGCTCGTCTCCGATTCCAGCGATCAGCAGACAGGAAACAGTGGGGACGCATGTTCTAACCTAACCTAACCTATTCCAATAATTTGGTTGCTAATAATTATGGTAATTTATTAAAATAGGTTAGGTTAGGTTAGAACATGCGTCCCCACTGTTTCCTGTCTGCTGATCGCTGAAATCGGAGGCGAGCCGCCACCTTCGATATCTAGGGTAATATCAACCCCGTTTTTTATAATTAAGTAGACTATGAATAAATATTGTTCATCTAATTGATTGCCTTTTAATTTTATTTTAACTATTAATATATTTAACCATTAATATACTTGAATAATAATTCTAAACTAGTTTGGCCTGACACGCTAGGCCTAGGCCCTATACAAAACTAGTTTGGCGTAAAATCGGGTTTTGCCGGTAACATATATATATATCATTAAAATTACTTTTAAGAAAAACACAAGCTTATTAGTTGTTGTTGAATCCTTCTAGTTTCATTAAAAAGTATATCGTTCGATGTATTTTCAAATTCTGTTGATGGCATAATCTGCTGTAACTGGTCTTCTGGTTGAAATATATCATCATCCTAATAAAACAGAATCAAACTTAATTATAAACGCTAGCAATAATTCATTCAGAATAAAAAATACTGCTACACAATACTCTTAATATAAATTTAAAGATAACATTAAGATTTTAATTCTAAAAGATTTAATTCTTTTACTAAAATTAACAATGTTTACAATTTATAGTGACATACAATGTATGCAGTTTTTACTCATGCAATTATTACTAGAGGAAGATATTTTAAATACGTAAATTGTAATATCATTTAAACTTAATAATTGATTATTTACCACATTCATATATCTGTATTGTATTATAATAATGTACACTTACTCTAGTTTGAACAGTTACTTAATACCGATCTTCTAGTCTGTTCTTTCAGTGTCGGTCGAACTGTATTTATTAAATTTTATGCCACTTCCTTGGAAAGCCTAAATAATCTTCTAAAATGTTCTTTGTGAAGATCAAAAGCATCTAATTGTTATCAAAAAATTCGTTGCCTTCTCAAACAACGTCTTTCGGCCCTTTCTAACTCTTCGATAGCGATAAGAATTGCGTATCTGTCAGCCATTTTCACTTTCGTGTAGCGATCTCACATGCGCGACTCAACGTGAGTAGCAACTCACATGGTGAGATGGGAAAGCACGTGAGTTATAACTCGAGACTACCAACTTCACGTCAGAGTGTGAGATGGTACCACGTGACAAGTTCAACACGTTGGGAGTTGTAACACGAAAAACTCGAAACTAAGGGTCCTGGTATCGCCCCGTGACCCTCGGCTTATCTCACAATTATAAATTAATACGTATGTAATTCACAAACCCCTACTATGTGCATCCAATAATGTATAGTAACAATTATTGATTTTATAGCAGGAGATAGGATATAATGGAAAAATTTCCAGGAAAACAGACACAAAACATCTTTTCTGTTGCCGAGAAATGCATTTAATTCAAAAAACAAATAATTATCAATATGTTTTTTAAACTAAATGCATTTCTCGGAAACAGAAATGGTGTTTTGTGTCTGTTTATTGGTCTGCTGAGTACTTTCTGGTACTGAATTTCCAGGCGTTTATAAACTGATCCAGTTACCTTTCTAATTACAATTCTATTCTTCTTAGTCGAAAAATTGATTATAAAGTAATCTGCAATGGAGACAATATTTCTACAGTTATAGAAAACAATGGAATTTAGCGCATTGTAGCGATAAGAATACAACAAGGGCGTGTTATATTCAAAAATAGAAATTTAAATCACGAAAATAGTATTTCTTGACAAACTGAGAATTTATTTAAATTACAGAATTAAATGATTTTAATGTTATTTTACTCACCGTTCTGGTAGTGATTATCACGATTTGTAGGGCATATTGTATCTGAAATTCTGCAGGCAATGTTATGAAACATTGGGAGGTGCTCAGTGTCACTGATATGAACTATATACAAACTGGTTTATTTATCTTTAATATCGACTCCGAGTAATAAATAAATTTTCGATAATTCTTTATAATTTTACGAATAGAATAATAATTAGACAAAGTCCTTAAATTTTTAATTTAAAAAATCGTATCATAATTTGAAAGGTAAACTATTTTTTTGGTAGAAAAGTTCTGAAGCAATTTATTTTTAATTATGTTAAGAACATGTCTTGATAGACGTGTAAAAGTAATAAAAAATAAAAAAATAATGAACCAAACTATTTTTTTTAAAATTAATATTAACATTTTTTAGTATATAATTATTAATATAGTTTTAAAAACCGTCTTAATTGGGTAAAAAGTGAGTAACAATTAATTTTGCAGTGATTCCATGGTTATAAGTCATCTGGATTATTCAAATTGTACTAAAAAATATATTCTTTATTTCAGCTGTTAAATATTTTCGAATTAATATTTAATGTGTAAAAAGTATAAACTTTTTTTCTTACGTTATGGTATTATTAGTTTAATTGATAGACATTACTTGTCACGTGTTTAATTCGTAATGGCTTATCTTAAGTCCACACTATAAGTACTGTATATTTCCTAATTCTATTTCGAACTGATCTGATCAATTATTTTATAAGTTTTAAAAATATTTTAATTTTTATCAAATCTTTAATTGGTTGCAGAGCCACGCAATTTCAGAATCGATTACTTAACGTCGCGCGTTGTGTATCACGTCGACAAAACATCGATTTAGTGTATTTTTTAATTCAGAATTACAGATTGCTTTTATGCAATTTGGAATATTAATCACAATAAACAAACGGTTTATCGAAGTCTTCTTAGAACACTGCTACTCTGTTCAGAAAATTCTTTTTCTTTGCATGAAAATATCAAAATGTATACCAACAGTATATCCGAAAAAGCAAAATAATCGAAAATTGAATAATTACGACTGTAATTTGTTTATATTCATACGACGTAAAGCTAAATCTCTGAGTTTTTTTTTTTTTATGGCAGCGCGAGACGTGAGCGATCTGCCGACAGAATGACAAAATGTTGTCTTCTATGAAAAACCCTAGTTAGGTGTAACTAACGGAAAAAACAGTCGGAAAACGTCACCCGGACTGCCCATTGGTTAGGTTCGAATTCACGACCAACACATAGTTTTCAGTGGTTTTTACCACTGGGCCATTGGTGGGGTCTAGCTAATTCGATATTTCCTCTCCCACCATTCTTCTGTAATTTATGTTGCGTGCTTAATTTTCTATTTTTTAAGAAATTCATTTATGCTATGCGAAAACCAGTTTTCAACTTACTACAGCGAACCTTATTAGAAATCAGTTGCTGTTGTCTAAATAATACCACGTCGTTCAAAAAAATAAAAGTATAAAAGAAATGTTTTAATTAGTTCCATATGTTTTTTTTAAATTTACTTTTAAATCAGAGAAATTTTAGAACAAATTTCAGAGAATCATCTATCAACATGAAGT